>NC_069503.1:956845765-957028265 GCF_027579735.1 Bombina bombina
GTTAGGAACAAAGCAAGAAGAAGCCTGTATGTTGAAAGGGTGAAACGCACGTAGCAGCTGAACACCGCCAATCTCTTCAATTTGTTTTTTACATTGGGGCAATTCTCCTGAAGGCGTGCTATGCACTAAAGTGCCTTCTTGACCATCTGACATTTAGGGGCCCTTGGTAGTTTATTATAGATTAAAGTTTTTTATTTTGTTTTTTTTTTTTTTTTTTTTTTTTTAAATGGGGTATTGGAATAGGAATAATTTTTATTGTTTTGGATAATTTCATTATTTTTTGTAATTGTAGTTTAAATTTTTTAGTAATGTTAGGTTTTATTAGTTTAAGCTTAGGTTTTATTTTTATTTCACAGGTAAGTTTGTATTTATTTTTAAACGGCGGTTTAGCGGTTAATAGGTTTAGTTAGTGTTGTCGATGTTTGGGAACGGCAGTTTAGGGTTTAATAGGTTTATTTAGTGTTTTAGTTAGTGTCAGCAAATGTCAAATTTAGGGGTTAATAGGTTTAGTTGGTGTCGGAGATGTTTGGGAATGGCGGTTTAGGGGTTAATAGGTTTAGTTAGTGTTTGGGAACTGCGATTTAGGGATTAATAGGTTTAGTTAGTTACTGTTGGCGATGTTTGGGAACGGCGGTTTAGGGGTTAATAGGTCTAGTTAGTGTTGGCGATGTTTGGGAACTGCGGTTTTTAGGGGTTAATAGGTTTGGTTAGTGTTGGCGATGTGGCGGAACTGAGGTTTAGGGGTTAATAGGTTTAGTTAGTGTAGGGGATGTTTGGGAACTGCAGTTTAGGGGGTTAAAAAGTTTGGTTAGTGTTAATGATGTTTGGGAACTGCGGTTTAGGGGTTAATAGGTTTAGTTAGTGTTTGGGAACTGCGATTTAGAGGTTAATAGGTTTAGTTAGTGTTGACGATGTTTGGGAACTGCGATTTAGAGGTTAATAGGTTTAGTTAGTGTTGACGATGTTTGGGAACTGCGGTTTAAGGGTTAATAGGTTTGGTTAGTGTTGGCGAAGTTTGGGAACTGCGGTTTAGTGGTTAAAAGGTTTGGTTAGTGTTGGCGATATGGGGGAACTGAGGTTTAGGGGTTAATAGGTTTAGTTAGTGTTGGCGATGTTTGGGAACTGCGGTTTAAGGGTTAATAGGTTTGGTTAGTGTTGGCGATGTTTGGCAACTGCGGTTTAGTGGTTAAAAGGTTTGGTTAGTGTTGGCGATGTGGGGGAACTGAAGTTTAGGGGTTAATAGGTTTAGTTAGTGTTGGCGATGTTTGGGAACTGCGGTTTAAGGGTTAATAGGTTTAGTTAGTGTCTGCGATGTTTGAGAACTGCGGTTTAGGGTTTAATAGGTTTAGTTAGTGTCGCCGATGTCAGGGAACTGCGGTTTAGGGGGTAATAGGTTTAGTTAGTGTCAGCGATGTCGGGGAAAGGCGGTTTAGGGGTAAATAGCTTTATTTAGTTAGTGTTGGCGATGACGGTGAACTGTGGTTTAGATAGATACAATGAAAAATTCTGAATATGAATAAAGAATGGATCTGAAAATTCAGAAAACAATTTATTCATTTTTGGAATTTTTTGAGATTTTAGTTATGGTGCCGATTCGGAAATTCGGATATATTCGAATCGGCCAAAATTCGGCTGAAAACGAAACATGTCTAATCAGCATGTGGAACTAATGCTGCTGCTGATTGTGGGGGTTAAACACACAGTAGTGCAGGGTTGATAGTCTTTAAATGACATGCTCTATCAAATTAGAGCATGTCATTGTTTGACTATAATGGCCCTTTAAGAGTGTAAAGCACAGTGTGTGTTTCCTTTTACACACTGGTTTCTCTTTAGATCTATGGTTAAAGGTACAGTGTACTGTAAAAAAAATTCCCCTTAATAACTTTCAAATGTTATACCAGTTGCAGAGTATAAAATGTATGGGGAAATTGCTCCTTTAGATTTTTTTTTTTATACAAAACAGCTGTTTAAGTTCATAGAAACTACAAACCATTCAAATAGGTAGAGCCTGCTCCTAATCATATATTTAATTATATAAACAAACCCCCCCTTATCTTACCTCTGTCTGTATACATAAAGCTTAATACTTTTGGCCCAATGATCAAAAACTCTTCAGCTTGGACAGAAATTGTAGTGCCGGCTATACTTGGGCTGAAATCACTTAATTCTCTAAGAAAAAATTCTCTAAGAAAGTATTCTCCATAGAAAATAATGAAGCTCTCTGGGATAGAGAATCTCATAGGGTAAAGTGAAGTTAACAGGGGAGCACTTGACACAGATATAATAGGTTTTCACTACAATTTAACTTATTTGCTTCTAGTTTAGTACATATTACTTTTCTGAAGTTTATTGTTAATTTTGAGCAAACTGCACCTGCATACAGCTGGTGAGATAAATCACTGAGATCAGCAAGTATATATGATATTAGATAATATCATGCAAATTGTGAAAAACACACCCTGGGAACTCCCCATTACCTCCCACTTTTTGAAACGGTCAAGCTTATTTCACATAGAAGAAACACAAACTGCAAAGTAATTTGTAAACGATACACAGATGTTTACAAAGTATGATACTTCTTTGTTAAAGTTACTCAGAAACTTTCAAAGCCTAATAAGAATTTGTTATCTAAATCTAAATACACTGCTGTATACAGAATCTAAATGCATTAAAATAAACAGAAAGTATAAATCTTAAAATTTTATAAATCTTGAAGTATAAAATCTGAAACCTAAAGTAATATAAAATACAAAGCACAAAGTGTAAATGTAACAAAACTCTCATGCCATACAGTGCTATACTACACTAGTCTCTCCTTTGCATCCAGAAATGCAGGGAACGCAACTGTCATGGAGGCCTCATGATTTTAGGCACAAGCCAGAGCTCTGTCATAAACCTGTAAGCTTCACTGGAGAAAACTTTATTGCCTAAGGTCAGTTTTAAAGCTCCAAATTAACACAGAGAGTGATTTGTAATATGCAGATATGTCAGCAGAGACATGATATAAAAAACAGTGCCCTCTACCCAGAGAGAGCTGATGTCGATCAGAGGTGACACCCTGGAATATAGTATGACATTTTTTAAACACACTTCTGTGATTGGGTGACCAATCATGACAGACATGTCACATTTGGTATCAAAATAATCCTTATGACATAACAAGGGGATTGCCTATCTGTGTATATGAACTAGATATACCTAACAGAAGTTATAAGGTGCTCTATAATTTCATCCAGGGATTCAGAGTTTTATGACTTGCCATAAGGGAGATGGGTGGTTATTTCTTGGGCCTACTCTGAAAGAATATTTGGTCCAGAAATCTAATATCAGAGAAAATGGTAACTGATTACAACAATATAAGTTTGCAAAAAACAAAAATCCAAAGGAATCATCTTTCCAAAAATTACATCACATAGACTTTATTCAAAAGTTAAAAATACATGGGCATCGAGGCAACGTAAAAGAAGCAAAAGAAACAGTCTTACGCGCTTCGGCAATGCGTAGCCGTAATCATAGACCATGTTTACTCACAGGTGTTATTACTATTTATACCATACAAACGTTACCCATTGGAGGATAAATACACACCCTCTTCTTTACTCGCTCACCTATTTTAAAGGGAACAACTTGCAGCATATAAAATTTAAAATGGACAGCATGGAAATACTATTTACAAGGGAGACAAACTGCTTGATCAGATTGAATGTAAATACCAACAGCATATTGTTATCAATTCATAGAGAATACACAAATCATAAAGTATTTCACATTGATTACAAATAACTCATATTAATATACAAGATATAGGTCCATATTACATGTTATTGCCAACTAATGGAACCAACATTAAATTACAGAGCATCCATAAACTGACATGTACAAATCATCTTATATGATACATATATACATAATGATCAATTCAACCAGAAATGTTTATCATGATAAATACTGGTCTCACTTCATTCTGATGAATTTTAGCTCTCCCAAAAATTAATAAGATAATTTTCTGAATTAAAGCCATATGGCATAAGTGTGCACAATTTATTGATCCAATAGACCTCTTGCCTGGCCAAAATAGGCCATTTATCTCCACCCCTAGGTGGGCATTTTATAGTTTCTATGGCATTCCACTCAAAATTGCACACTTCGCCATTATGGACTTCAATAAAATGCCTGGCTAAATCAGAACATGGGGTCTCATTCCTGATATACCCTAGGTGTTCACATATCCAAGTATAAACATCCCGGGTAGTCATATTCACGTACTGTAGTTTGTGATGCGTGCAACCTATAAGGTATATCACGAATGTTGATGAACAATTAATACAGCCCCTGATGTTAAAGAATTCATTGGTCACATATGAGTTAAACGTAGTGCCTATTTTTATATACTCACAGGCCTTGCAATTTTTACCACATTTTTATGTCCCATTATGTCTCAGCCATGAGCTTTGGCTTACAGGCTTGCGTAATTGACTAGGTGATACCATGTTACCTAGAGTCAAATTTCTTCTGTATGTAAATCTGCACCCAGTCTACACTACATCTTTGAGTAGGTCATCACCATAGAGAATAGGTAAATATTTCTTGACTATATTACAGATTTGGTAGTACTGGTTTGAATATCTAGTGATAAAGTTATGTCTATTTTCCAAATTCTTCTTTCTAGACGAATTACTCACTGCAAGGAGACTCCTCCTGTCTTTTTTACCTGCATAGTCATGAGCTTGGTAAATAACCCTATCACTGTATCTATGTTTATGCAATCTGGATTCCAAAGAATCACTTTCGAAACTAAACGTATCTTCTCTAGAGCAGATCCTCCTGACCCTTAGCTATGCCCTGGAATACATGTTTCGGATGGGAGCTAGATGAATGTAGTATAGAGTTACCCACTATGGGTTTGCGAAACAATTGTGTCTCTATATTACCAGAGCTAAAATCCATCGTCAGCTCCACATCCAAAAAGTGTATTTTCCTATTATGCCATTCGTAGGTAAACTGTATTTCTGGAAAGCAAGAGTTTAAATATTCAACAAAAGAAAACGACTCCTCAGATGAAAAATACGTAATAAAAATAAGATTGTCTATAAATCTTTTGTAACACAAAATTTTGTGAGAGAAATCATAATTAGCTCCAAAGAGATATTTATATTCGAACCAGACCATAAACAAATTAGCATATGAGGGGGCAAACTTCGCCCCCATGGCCGTACCTCTCAACTGGACATAATAGGTTCCCTCAAACAAAAAATAATTGTGTTCCAAAAGAAACTGAGTGGCCCTGATAATAAATCTCTCTTTCCTCAGAGTAATTAGTCATTTGATTCAGAAAGAATCAAATAGCTTCCAGACCAAGCGTATGAGGAATGGACGTGTATAAGGCTATCACATCCACTGTGAGCCCACTCATACCTTCCACCACTTGCACAGACTCCACAACGTTTAGTAAGTGTGTGGTATCTCTTAAAAAACTAGGGAGGGACGACACCAATGGCTGCAGTAAACTGTCAATCCATTCTGACAGATGTTCAAATAAAGAACCAATTCCCGCAACTATTGGCCATCCCTTAATGTTGTCCAAACCCTTGGGGGTCTTGGGGAAGTGGTGAAAAATGGGTGTGACAGGATTATGTATATAAAGGAAATCAAAAGTATCTATGTCAATGATACCAAAGCAAAGGGCATTGTCTAATAGTGATCTAAGTTGAGTTTGAAAGAATCCAGTAGGGTTCCTATTTAGTGCCTTATAAGAGGCTTGATCATTAAGTTAGCGTAAGGCCTCAGATATATACACTTGTCTGTCCATAATGACAATATTGCCACCTTTATCTGAATTTTTTATCACTATAGTTAAGTTGTTCTGCAATGAAACTATAGCTTCTTTTTCCTTCTTGGTCAGATTAGAATGATTATCTACAACAGACTCATCAAGACACTTCAGGGCCTCTAAAACCCTCCTATGAAAACTTTCAAGGGCTTTTCCTCTTGACTGCACAGGATAGAACTTAGATCTATTCTTAAATCTATGGGGGCAGTGTGAAAGAGATGAAGGTTCAATAAAAATTGTTCTCCCTCCAATGCTTGGAGTGAAGCCAGATCACACGTCACTACGTGGATACAGTTATATGGTTATTTACCAAGCTCATGACTATGCAGGTAAAAAAGACAGAAGGAGTCTCCTTGCAGTGAGTAATTCATCTAGAAAGAAGAATTTGGAAAATAGACCTAACTTTATCACTAGATATTCAAACCAGTACTACCAAATCTGTAATATAAGTCAAGAAATATTTACCTATTGTCTATGGAGATGACCTACTGAAAGATGTAGTAAAGAGTGGGTGCAGATTTACATACAGAAGAAATTTGACTCTAGGTAACATGGTATCACCTAGACAAATACGCAATATCCTCCAATGGGTAACGTTTGTATGGTATAAATAGTAATAACACCTGTTAGTAAACATGGTCTACCTTGCCTCGATGCCCATGTATTTTTAACTTTTGAATAAAGTCTATGTGACGTAATTTTTGGAAAGCTGATCCCTGTGGATTTTTGTTTTTTGCTGACTTATTGGATGGAGAGGAGCCGTCTTATCTGTTTTTTCAGCCTTCCTACAGCCTTGGATCAAGTCCCTTATTGATTTGGAAGCAGAGTTTGTATATAGCGATCAGCGAAGTGGGCATGATAACCTCAAGCCGTCTAGATGCGGCACCTGACGTCACCCGGAAGTATCGAATTTACACCGGTTTAATGGTGAACGCCACGGAGAGTGAGCATATTGATTGCAGCGGGACCAAGGTAACCTGAGAGTATAGGGGTGTGTTTGGCTTTAAGCCATAGGCCCCCACCGGGTGAAAGTCCTGTAGCCTTCCTTGGAGTTGTGAGTCCAGGTGTTTATTCACGCTATATATGAAACGCATAGACGCTTATGCTCTCTGAAGTACACTTTGCTATTTAGCTGTTTTGGGACAGTGTTCAGTATCCAGCTATGCGTGCAACATGTGGATAATCTAACTTTTTTGGTACTTTAACAATATAAGTTTGCCATTGTACATAGGACCCTACATAACATATTGAGTGACCATCTTTTCTTGCCAAGCTCCTACAGTGTTAGGATATGCTTTTCTTTTTCTTTTTAAACCTTGTGTAATTTTATTTTTTAAATACCTTTTTCTTTTCTTATACAATTGCACTGTGACTTTTTTGCTCATAATACATTTTCCTTTATTAATTTTTGCCTTTGTCTAATATTTGAAACATGAAATAGACTGGTAATATTAATACTGTGTTTTTTAGATAGCTGTTTTTACCAAATTGGGTTTTTGGATTTTATTCTTAATAGTAGTAGGGGACAAAGGACTACGTAATTTTAACTATTCATTGTGGTGGCAGCATTTAGAGTTATAGATGCAGATAGGGGGTGGTGATAAAAGAAATGATTGTACTTTGTGGAGTTAGAATAGTTTAGAAAATGTTTTGTTAACCTTTTCTCGCCGGCATCGCTGTCACAGCCTTGCATGCAGTGTCTGATCAGGAGAGGCGTATGTCACAGCATCTTAGAGAATTATAGCAAAATTTGCCTTTCTAGAATTGTGTGCAGTGCTGGAGGATCATTTTAGATCATCTCATCTGAGCAGAGAGCTTTAGATCATTGGGTCCTTGAAAAATCAATTTAAAATTAAGCCCTTATTGGGAGTGTGACCCCCTCTGCCGTTTCTTGTTTACATACGCCTAGATTTAGAGTTCTGCGTTAGGACCCCTTAACACTGGTTTGGACGGCTAACGCTGGTTTTGGCCGCCCGCTGGTATTTGGAGTCAGTCAGGAAAGGGTCTAACGCTCACTTTCCAGCCGCGACTTTTCCATACCGCAGATCCCCTTACGCCAATTGGGTATACTATCTTTTCAATGGGATCTTCCTAATGCTGGTTTTTAGAGTCTTGGCTGAAGTGAGCATTAGAACTCTAACGACAAGACTCCAGCCACAGAAAAAAGTCAGGAGTTAAGAGCTTTATGGGCTAACGCCGGTTCATAAAGCTCTTAACTACTGTGCTCTAAAGTACACTAACACCCATAAACTACCTATGTACCCCTAAACCGAGGCCCCCCCACATCGCCGCCACTCTAATAAAATTTTTTAACCTCTAATCTGCCGACCGCACACCGCCGCAACCTACATTATACCTATGTACCCCTAATCTGCTGCCCCTAACATCGCCGACCCCTATATTATATTCTATTCTATCGGAACAGCCAATAGAATGCAAGCTCAATCTGATTGGATGATTGGATCAGCCAATCGGATTGAACTTGAATCTGATTGGCTGAATCAATCAGCCAATCAGATTTTTCCTACCTTAATTCCGATTGGCTGATAGAATCCTATCAGCCAATCGGAATTCGAGGGACGCAATCTTGGATGACGTCACTTAAAGGAACCTTCATTCGTCGGGAGTCGCCGGAAGAAGAGGATGGATCCGCGTCGGCTGCTTCAAGATGGTCCCGCTCCGCGCCGGATGGATGAAGATATAAGACGCCGCCTGGATGAACAGGTCTACCGGTCCGGATGTCCTCTTCTTGCCGGATAGGATGAAGACTTTGGACCCTCTTCTGGACCTCTTCTTGCCGGATAGGATGAAGACTTTGGACCCTCTTCTGGACGGATCGGTGATAGCCGGTGTGGTGAAGATAAGGTAGGGAGATCTTCAGGGGCTTAGTGTTAGGTTTTTTAAGGGGTGTTTGGGTTAGATTAGGGGTATGTGGGTGGTGGGTTGTAATGTTGGGGAGGGTATTGTATGTTTTTTTTAAATGCAAAAGAGCTGTTTTCTTTGGGGCATGCCCCGCAAAAGGCCCTTTTAAGGGCTGGTAAGGCAATAGAGCTGTTAACTTTTTATTTTAGAATAGGGTAGGGCATTTTTTTATTTTGGGGGGCTTTGTTATTTTTTTAGGGGGCTTAGAGTAGGTGTAATAAGTTTAAAATTCTTGTAATCTTTTTTTATTTTTTGCAATTTAGTGTTTGTTTTTTTTGTAATTTAGTTTAGTTGATTTAATTGTAGATAATTGTAGAGTTTAGTTAATTAATTTATTGATAGTGTAGTGTTAGGTTTAATTGTAACTTAGGTTAGGATTTATTTTACAGGTAATTTTGTACTTATTTTAACTAGGTAGCTATTAAATAGTTATTAATTATTTTATAGCTATTGTACCGAGTTAAAATAAATACAAAGTTGCCTGTAAAATAAATATAAATCCTAAAATAGCTACAATATAATTATTCGTTATATTGTAGCTATATTAGGGTTTATTTTACAGGTAAGTATTTAGTTTTAAATAGGATTCATTTATTTAATAAGATTTATTTTATTTCGTTAGATTTAAATTAAATTTAACTTAGGGGGGTGTTAGTGTTAGGGTTAGACTTAGCTTTAGGGGTTAATACATTTATTAGAGTAGCGGCGAGGTCCGGTCGGCAGATTAGGGGTTAATTCTTGAAGTTAGGTGTCGGCGATGTTAGGGAGAGCAGATTAGGGGTTAATACTATTTATTATAGGGTTTTTGAGGCAGGAGTGAGGCGGTTTAGGGGTTAATACATTTACTATAGTGTAGTTAGGTAGCTGCGACGTTGGGGGGGCAGATTAGGGGTACATAGGTATAATGTAGGTTGCGGCGGTGTACGAAGCGGCAGATTAGGGGTTAATAATAAAATGCAGGGGTCAGCGATAGCGGGGGCGGCAGATTAGGGGTTAATAAGTGTAAGGTTAGGGGTGTTTAGACTCGGGGTACATGTTAGGGTGTTAGGTGCAGACTTAGGAAGTGTTTCCCCATAGGAAACAATGGGGCTGCGTTAGAAGCTGAACGCTGCTTTTTTGCAGGTGTTAGGTTTTTTTCAGCTCAAACTGCCCCATTGTTTACTATGGGGGAATCGTGCACGAGTACGTTTTTGAAGCTGGCCGCGACCGTAAGCAACACTGGTATTTAGAGTTGAAGTGGCGGTAAATTATGCTCTACGCTCCCTTTTTGGAGCCTAACACAGCCCTTCAGAGAACTCTAAATACCAGCGTTGTTTAAAAGTTGCACAAAACTAAATCTAGGTGATAGGTTTTCTATAACCAATACTGCAGTACTAATATTTTCCGTATAAGTGGCAACAGCAGCTATTTCAAATGACACAAAGGTAAACTGATTTACAGTTATCCATTTCAAATACAACCTTTATGTCCTTTCAAATGCCCCGTTCCATTTAATAATAACTTAAAATAGCATATTGAAGCTTAAAAAAAATATACAACTAACCACAAAAAAAAAAAAATCTGTCACTTTCCACATCACCCCAAATATGCCCTCGCTTTACTTACTCCCATACTTCCCCAATAACCTTTCTATAGAGACACTGACCTGTTGGCGCAAACCTAACAAATAAGCAGTTTGTGGAGCTGCATTAACTAGCAGAGGAAATCTGTAAGTATCAGTTAACACTGTTGCAATTGTGTTAAGTAAGGTGCTAAAGTTAACATTGTACATATACTACAGTATAAAACCCATTTCATATTACGGCGTAAATGGGTAGCTAAATTCCAACCTGACAGGTTTAATACATTTAAATATATACTCGTGACACTGACATTTTTTAATTTTCTAATCCTAATACTTAGTAGTTGATAGCCAACATATTTTCATGGAATGAAAGCACCTTTAAGTAACGTAAGAGCAAAGGCAGCACATTTCCTTTTTTTTAATCAGACTTTTTTCTCAGCAGCAGAGATTTATTAAAGGACTCACATGGATTTAATATGCACTTTACCCAACAGCTAAATCCTGTATAGTAATTACAGCTCTACTAGGGAGGAAACGTCTGTTTTAGGGACAACCAAAGATCACCTGCTGGATCTGTCAAAATCACAAATTCATTGACCACAAATATAAAATTTGTCCAAACCAGATAAACCTAAGTTACATATTACGCTGCACTGTGCACAAGTAGTGTGTACAAATAAACCTACATGATACACATTACACAGCACCGTGAACTAGTAGTTTATACAAATAATCCTACCTGGTACACATTACACAGCACCGTGCACAGGTAGTGGGTACTAAACAAATAAACCTACATGATACACAGCACTGTGCACAAGTAGTGTATACAAATAAACCTACATGACACACATTACACAGCACCATGAACAAGTAATGTATACAAATAAACCTACCTGGTACACAATACACAGCACCATGCACAGGTAGTGTATACAAATAAACCTACATGGTACACATTATACAGCACCATGCACAATAGTGTATACAAATAAACCTAAGTTACACATTACACAGGACTGTGCACAAGTAGTGTATACAAATAAACCTATGTTACACATTACACAGCACCGTGCATAAGTAGTGTATACAAATAAACCTACATGATACACATTACACAGCACCATGCACAATAGTGTATACAAATAAACCTACATGGTACACATTACACAGCATCGTGCACAAGTAGTGTATACAAATAAATCTACATGATGCACATTACACAGCACCGTGCACAAGTAGTGTATATAAATAAACCTACATGATACACATTACACAGCACCATGCACAATAGTGTATACAAATAAACCTAAGTTACACATTACACAGGACTTTGCACAAGTAGTGTATACAAATAAACTTACGTTACATATTACACAGCACCGTGCATAAGTAGTGTATACAAATAAACCTACATGATACACATTACACAGCACCATGCACAATAGTGTATACAAATAAACCTACATGATACACATTACACAGCACCATGCACTATAGTGTATACAAATAAACCTACATGGTACACATTACACAGCATCGTGCACAAGTAGTGTATACAAATAAATCTACATGATACACATTACACAGCACCGTGCACAAGTAGTGTATATAAATAAACCTAAGTTACACATTACACAGGACTTTGCACAAGTAGTGTATACAAATAAACCTACGTTACATATTACACAGCATCGTGCATAAGTAGTGTATACAAATAAACCTACATGATACACATTACACAGCATTGTGCACAAGTAGTATATACAAAAACATCTACATGATACACATTACACAGCACCGTGCACAAGTAGTGTAAACGGTAATGAACTAGGCAGTCCTTCCTATTATTACAATGCCCTAATTTACAGGTTACGTAATTAAATGAATGATTGTTGCAGACCGTTTTTAACACCTGCCCAGGGATTAATGACATAGTACCATTGTGATCAGCATTGTCAGCATCTGTGCAGGGCATGGCCAGTGAGCCAATAGCGTTGCCAGGTGTGATCTGGGAAAATAGGTGGGTTCAATGGCCATCGGTTTTATGCCCCTATGAGACTTCAGATGAGACCCCATCTACTATATCAGCTTTCTTGCTGGTCAGCAAACGGAAATGCTGGTTAAATACGTGACATCTGCACACAACACTGATAAATGTTTTTAGATATCCTCACCTGTATGGAGAGCTCCAGAGAGTTTGGCCCTTAGGGCCAGATTCAATTAAATTCATTGTCATAGAATGAAATCATCTTACAAATCCTTATACGGCAAACCTCACTTCATTCTCTAAAATAGAGTGCTAAATCTGGAAGTGGCAAGCTTCCTCCCATGGGCCTAGATTTAGAGTTTGGCGGTAGACGTGAAAACCAGCGTTAGAGGCTCCTAACGCTGGTTTTAGGCTACCGCCGGTATTTGGAGTCAGTCAGGAAAGGGTCTAACGCTCACTTTTCAGCAGCGACTTTTCCATACCGCAGATCCCCTTACGTCAATTGCGTATCCTATCTTTTCAATGGGATCTTTCTAACTCCGGTATTTAGAGTCGTGTCTGAAGTGAGCGTTAGAATTCTAACGACAAAACTCCAGCCGCAGAAAAAAGTCAGTAGTTAAGAGCTTTCTGGGCTAATGCCGGTTCATAAAGCTCTTAACTACTGTGCTCTAAAGTACACTAACACCCATAAACTACCTATGTACCCCTAAACCGAGGTCCCCCCACATCGCCGCCACTCGATTACATTTTTTTAACCCCTAATCTGCCGACCGCCACCTACGTTATACTTATGTACCCCTAATCTGCTGCCCCTAACACCGCCGACCCCTATATTATATTTATTAACCCCTAATCTGCCCCCACAACGTCGCCGCCAGCTACCTACAATAATTAACCCCTAATCTGCCGACCGCAAAGCGCCGCTACTTACGTTATCCTTATGTACCCCTAATCTGCTGCCCCTAACATCGCCGACCCCTATATTATATTTATTAACCCCTAACCTGCCCCCTCAACGTCGCCTCCACCTACCTACACTTATTAACCCCTAATCTGCCGAGCGGATCTCACCGCTACTATAATAAAGTTATTAACCCCTAATCCGCCTCACTCCCACCTCAATAACCCTATAATAAATAGTATTAACCCCTAATGTGCCCTCCCTAACATCGCCGACACCTAACTTCAAGTATTAACCCCTAAACTGCCGATCGGAGGTCACCGCTACTCTAATACATTTTTTAACCCCTAAAGCTAATTTTAACCCTAACCCTAACACCCCCCTAAGTTAAATATAATTTTATTCTAACGAAATAAATTAACTCTTATTAAATAAATTATTCCTATTTAAAGCTAAATACTTACCTGTAAAATAAACCCTAATATAGCTACAATATAAATTATAATTATATTATAGCTATTTTAGGATTAATATTTATTTTACAGGTAACTTTGTATTTATTTTAACCAGGTACAATAGCTATTAAATAGTTAAGAACTATTTAATAGCTAAAATAGTTAAAATAATTACAAAATTACCTGTAAAATAAATCCTAACCTAAGTTACAATTAAACCTAACACTACACTATCAATAAATTAATTAAATAAAATACCAACAATTATCTACAATTAAACCTAACACTACACTGTCAATAAATTATTTAAATACAATATCTACAAATAAATACAATGAAATAAACTAACTAAAGTACAAAAAATAAAAAAGAACTAAGTTACAAAAAATAAAAAAATATTTACAAACATTAGAAAAATATTACAACAATTTTAAACTAATTACACCTACTCTAAGCCCCCTAATAAAATAACAAAGCCCCCCAAAATAAAAAAATGCCCTACCCTATTCTAAATTAAAAAAGTTCAAAGCTCTTTTACCTTACCAGCCCTGAACAGGGCCCTTTGCGGGGCATGCCCCAAGAAATTCAGCTCTTTTGCCTGTAAAAAAAAACCATACAATACCCCCCCCCAACATTACACCCCACCACCCACATACCCCTAATCTAACCCAAACCCCCCTTAAATAAACCTAACACTAAGCCCCTGAAGATCTTCCTACCTTATCTTCACCATACCAGGTTCACCGATCGGTCCTCGGAAGTGTTGATCCAAGCCCAAGCGGGGGGCTGAAGAGTGACGTCCATCCTCGGGCTGAAGTCTGAATCCAAGCGGCGGCTGAAGAAATCCATCCTCGGGATGAAGTCTTCTATCAAGCCGCATCTTCAATCTTCTTTCTTCTGGAGCGGAGCGGAACCATCTTCTTCCAAGCCGACGCGGAACATCCTCATCAACCGACGACTAGACGACGAATGACGGTTCCTTTAAATGACGTCATCCAAGATGGCGTCCCTCGAATTCCGATTGGCTGATAGGATTCTATCAGCCAATCGGAATTAAGGTAGGAATATTCTGATTGGCTGATGGAATCAGCCAATCAGAATCAAGTTCAATCCGATTGGCTGATAGGGGTGTTTAGACTCGGGGTACATGTTAGAGTGTTAGGTGCAGACGTAGGAAGTGTTTCCCCATAGCAAACAATGGGGCTGCGTTAGGAGCTGAACGTGGCTTTTTTGCAGGTGTTAGGTTTTTTTTCAGCTCAAAAAGCCCCATTGTTTTCTATGGGGTAATCGTGCACAAGCACGTTTTTGAAGCTGGCCGCATCCGTAAGCAACTCTGGTATCGAGAGTTGAAGTTGCGTTAAATATGCTGTACGCTCCTTTTTTGGAGCCTAACGCAGCCATTCTGTGAACTCTCAATACCAGAGTTATTTAAAAGGTGCGGCCAGAAAAAAGCCAGCGTTAGCTACGCGGGTCGTTACCGACAAAACTCTAAATCTAGCCGCTAGAAAGCAATATGCTGCTTTAAAGGGATAGTCTAGTCGAAATTAAACTTTCACGATTCAGATAGATCATGCAATTTTAAGCAACTTTCTAATTTACTCATATTATCAATTTGTCTTTGTTCTCTTGGTATCTTTATTTGAATGTAAGCTTAGTAGCTAGCCCATTTTTGTTTCAGCAGCTGGATAGCACTTGCTGATTGGTGGCTACATTTAGACACCAATCAGAAAGTGCTACCCATGTTCTGAACCAAAAATGGGCCGGCTACTATGCATAAATTCTTGCTTTTTAAAATAAAGATACCAAGTGAACAAAGAAAAATTGATAATAGGAGTAAATTAGAAAGTTGCTTAAACTTGCCTGCTCTATCTGAATCACAAAAGTTTAATTTTGACTAGCCTATCCCTTTAAGATCAACATAAAAAGATCCATTGCATATCTAGAGAATCCTAATGATGCCCAATGAAAGAGCATCTAGACAAAGAACAAAACAAAAAAATAACAAGTGGATGTAGCAATGAATGCAGGTGCACTCACAATAATTAGACCTAATGGCTAGATTGGGTTAACCAGAAATAAAATTATATTCCAGAGAGACAAAATCACTTGTATGGCACATACTTGCCTTGCTGTGAGGTATGTATAGCTATATTAAGATTTGTACATTAGGGTGACCAGACGTCCCCGATTTCTGGGGAGAGTCCCTGGATTGAAGAAACTGTCCCCGGACAAATTATGTCCCCAGAAGACTGTTCTATTCTACCTTCTGTGTTGTCTCAAGCAATAGCTCTAGCCAGAGGCTATTAGATTTAGTGCCAGCCCAGACGCAATGTACCTTGTGTCAATCTTCCCCATGCAATTCTCTGACTTACTATTGGTTTCTCCTGTGTTAATCCCATCATAGAGTTTCTAGTATCCACCAGGATGTTGCAGTTTTTTCCACACACATACACTCTACAAACCAGCAGTATCGGTAAGTGGGGACGCATCTGTCACTATATTGTTGCTTTTGTTTGCCATCAAGCTCACTCCGTCAGCAATCAGAGAGGCTGTAACTGGTACACTGAACACCAGTTATATTCTATAACCACCTGCACAAATCTTGTTAAGCAATATTGCATGAGGCCAGGAAGTGAGGAAGTTTTAGTGTAGTATGAGACTTACTCAGTACCATCTCTTTAATCTCTTAGTGCCAAAATATGGTATATTCTATTCCTGTTGAATAGTTTGTTGTAGAATTTATCAATAAGAAAACAAACTTTTTGCTGCAAAATAATGTGTGATAAAACTTCTCAACTATTTAGCGCAGTGGAATCTGTTGGAACGTTACAAAAACTGATAATAGCAATAATAACTATAATACATCTCAGACTGTAATTGTATTGAGATGAAATTGCATGTACCAGATTTAGTTGAAAGTCAGAAACACATCATGTTGCTTCGCACTAAGGGAAACAGACTGAAACTTCACAGCTGGGAGGATATAACAGATACTCTGTCAGGGTCAGTGTAAGGGGTTAAATCTTTTTAGTAAATATATATATTTTTATTTAAAACATTTTTACAGTTGAACTCGGATGAAATGTGAGAAATAACGTATTTATCATGCAATCACTCCATAAACACATACCAAATACACTGTCCCTGGATTTCATTTTAAAAATCTGGTCACCTATACATGCTTATGTATACAGATGAATTCTAACCTCTATTGATTAAACAATCTAGGTTTTGCCTAGCCCGGGACATATCCTACCATGCTACCATGCCTCCCAAGATTTCCCTGAGACTATCTGGGACAAGGAGGTTTGTGGCTTAGTCAGGGGCTGAGAATCCGCAAACTGAGGGTGGTGTCACATTAGGAATGGGAAGTCAGCAAAGCAGGGCATGAGTAGGCAGATCGGAGATACGGCAAAGTGGTAAAAAACCTGGGATTTTTATAAGATCCCAAAGAATTACTGGAGGGACAGTAGACCAAGTTTCCAAATTAGGACAATTCAGCAAAATGCAGAATGGTTGGAAGCTCCATGCAGCTATTCTCCAGATAAATTGCCTTCTTGTATCCAAAGGCTGCTGGCTCTGTGGGAGAGCCTGACAATTCATCATGCTAGTAAAAAGGAGAGGAAGTGTCTCCTAAAGTAAATATAATCCTCCATCATGGTGATCAGCCCAGAATACTAATTTCTTTGTAGGAAAAAGCTAAATTAAGAATTACATTGAAATAAAGAAGACTTATTAATACAAAAACTATTTTGTTTTAATTAAAAAAAGTACCTTAAACCCTCTAGCTGCACTAAATTAATTAGGATAGTAAGCCAAAGCTAGCACAACGCTAGGATAGATTTTCATCTAACATCTCAGTGAGAAACTGTAAATTATTTATAAAAAAATTCTTGGCATTAGTTTCCTTTATATTTTTAATATGACAATAACTTGAAATGTGCTCAGACAATAAAAGCAAATATAAATTTTGTATGGTCATTAAATACAAATAGCTCACATAATAAATGGAATGTTTAAAATGTTCTAAAGTTCCTTTTCATTGTTACAACATCGATTTGGCACATGAAAACTCTGCTAGTAGATTAAAGAAGCAAACTAAAGATTCTGACATATTGACTATAATTCAGGGGACGGACACATTTATATGAGAATAAGGAAGATATAGAGGACACCTGGAAGTGCATCAACTATAATATATCTGTAAAGAAAATCAAAGGTTTACTCACATGAGCTAGAACATCAAGTTCTACGTTTACCAAGTTCTTTTTATAATTACACTAGTCCTAAAGCCTGTTCACACGGGCCATTTTTTGCAGTACAGTGGTCCCACCCCTTGCTATCTCTCTCCACCTCTCTTTTGCGCTCTCTCTCCCTCTCTTTTGCGCTCTCTCTCGCTCCACCTCTCTTTTGCTCTCTCTCCCCCTCTCTTTTGATCTCTCTCCCCCTCTCTTTTGTGCTCTCCCCCCCCACTCTTTTGCGCTCTCTCTCGCTCCACCTCTCCCCCCCTCTCCTTTTGCTCTCTCCTCCTCTCTTTTGTGCTCTCTCTTCCCATCTCTTTTGCGCTCTCTCCCCCTCTCTTTTGCGCTCTCTCTCGCTCCACCTCTTTTGCTTTCTCTCCCCCTCTCTTTTGTGCTCTCTTCCCCTCTCTTTTGCGCTCTCTCCCCCTCTCTTTTGCGCTCTCTCCCCCTCTCTTTTGCGCTCTCTCCCCCTCTCTTTTGCGCTCTCTCTCGCTCCACCTCTTTTGCTTTCTCTCCCCCTCTCTTTTGTGCTCTCTTCCCCTCTCTTTTGCGCTCTCTCCCCCTCTCTTTTGCGCTCTCTCCCCCTCTCTTTTGCGCTCTCTCCCCCTCTCTTTTGCGCTCTCTCCCCCTCTCTTTTGCGCTCTCTCCCCCTCTCTTTTGCGCTCTCTCCCCCTCTCTTTTGCGCTCTCTCTCGCTCCACCTCTCTTTTGTTCTCTCTCCCCCACTCTTTTGTGCTCTCTCCCCCACTCTTTTGTGCTCTCTCTCGCTCCACCTCTCTTTTGCTCTCTCTCTCCCCCTGTCTTTTGTGCTCTCTCCCCCCTCTCTTTTGCGCTCTCTCTCGTTCCACCTCTCTTTTTCTCTCCCCCTCTCTTTTGCTCCCTCTCTCCCCCTCTTTTGCTTTCTCTCCCCCCTCTCTTTTGCGCTCTCTCTCTTCCCCTCTCTTTTGCGTTCTCTCTGTCTATTTTGCACTCTCTCTCCCCCCTCTCTTTGCGCTCACTCTCCTCCCCTCTCTTTTGTGCTCTCTCTCTCTCCCCATCTCTTTTGCTCTGTCTCTCACTACTTTTTTTGCTCTCTCTCTCTCTCCCCCCTCTCTTTTGCTCTGTCTCTCTCCCTTCTCTTTTGCTCTCTCTCCATCCCTCTCTTTTGCTCTCTCTCCCCCCTCTCTTTTTCTCCCTCTCCCCCCTCTTTTGCTCTCTATCCCGCTCTCTTTTTCTCTTTCCACTCTCTTTTGCTCTTTCCCTTCTATTTTGCTCTCTCCCCCCTCTCTTCTGCTCTTTCCCCTCTCCTTAGCTCTTTCCCCTCTCCTTTTGTCTCTCCCCCTCTCTTTCTATTTCTCTCTGTTGCGCTGACCATGCCCGACCACGCCCCCGTCACGCCCACACTCCTGCAAACAGCATGGATTGTCAGGTAAGTCCCGGTGTGTTTGTCCTCGTGCTGTTTCTACTGCGCATGACAGCTTCGGACAAACACACTTGGCCTTTTATATAATAGGATATGCAATTTTCCTGAATTTATTTTATCACTAAGCGGCAAATATAACTGGCTGGCTTTAAACAAGTCCTTGAAAAGGACATAAAAGTGCACTTAGAAGCATTTTCATATAAATTTGTGCAGAATCCCGCTGAGCAGTAGCAGGTCACATGATAGCGCATCTGATAATCAGGCAGTTCCTTCATTTTTTTCCTCAAAGAATGTCAAATCACAAGATACTGAATATCAGTTGTTAACTATGGGTGGTTCAGATCCCAAATCAGTGGAACCTCAAACTCACCTAAGAGAAGAACCAGAAATATATAATGGAGGCATAGTATCAGAGAACATGCATGTCAAATGCATGTGCACACAATTCAATGTACACTGGTATGCTGTGAATGTGCCTTTAAAAAGGGCCATGAAACTAACATCCCACCACTATTAATAACTAAACCCTCAGCCCCTCATTCCTGACCCCTCCCCACAGTATTAGCCATTAACCCTGCTATACCCAGTGGCAAAAATCTCCCCGCCCCCATTAGTAACCCCTAAACCTCCATCACCAAAAAAATCCCTCTGCTGGTTTGCTTCCTATCTTTAAAAAACACTCATTATAATTTCCTTTAACAGCAAATCCTCTGATCCTTTGTGTTATGTCAAACTTTTATTCAGCTACAACCTCATGACTTCTTTACTAACAGGTTCATCAGTAAAACTAAACATGACTTCTGATGATGTCACAGAGACCCAGCCACACCCAGAGGGTGTGATAAGCTGAGCTTACAGCTGCAGCACTTCTAACATACAGTATAATTATGAGACAAGGTTAGTGCAAAGATACAGTAAAAGCTGCAGTAATCTTAACACTTTGACTCTCTCAGTGGGAGTACCACGTGGTTCTGTCTTGGGTCTCTTACTTTTTTTCGATCTATACATCTTACTTCTCTAACTTCCCCTCTCCTCTCTCTGAACACCATCTACTAACTTTCTCTCTTACTCTACCTGCAGCATCCTCAAAGCCCTAAAAAACTGCTACCTTACAGGAATTTAAATGACTTGGATCTCAGACTTTTCTGCTCAACTAAAACCTCTACTCTCCAACATTGTATCCCTCTCTTGCCCAGACCTTGTGGCCTTACAGTATAATTCTGCACTAAAATAAAATCTTTACAAAGCTGCACCCTCCATTATTCATAGTGCTTCATGCACTCCATGACAACCATGGCACACTAAACAGACCCGCTATCTTCAGCAATGCTCATGGACTGCTGAATGTCAGTGTAGAAAAATCACACACCTGTGCTGATTTCCTGCATTAAAAATTCAACCTCCGATAATACAACTCTGCCCCCAGCCTGTCCAAACAAGTCTATTTCTCCTTCCTTGTGTCAACTCACGCATCTGACCCCAGAAGACTATTGTCAATCTTTAACTCCCTTCTACGTCTGCGTGCGTCTCCACCCACTACCAAACTCACTGCTCAGATTATTGCTAATCACTTAAAAAATACAATTAACACAATTAAAAAACACATCTCTCCTTCACACTCCTCAAACCCAGCCCTCATACCCACCCCTTCTATTAACAAAACTTTTCTACTTTCCTTTTGTAACATAGGAAGAAGTCATTGTACTTCTATCTTATGCTCATCTCACAGCCTGCCCACTCGACCCTATTCCTTCACAACTTCTTCCCTCTCTCTCTGCTTCTCTAACTCCTGTCCTATCTCATTTTTTTTTTAATATTAGTTTTTTATTTCGGTTTACACATAACCAGAAATTTAATATAATCACCATTAATACCAAAGGGCTCAATTCACCATTTAAGAGACCCAAGGCCTTTCATGACTTCATAAAAATGGTATACTAGTCCTCCAAGAGATCAATTTTAAAGAGGGAAGGAACCTAAATATTTCGGTATAGTAGTATTTGGGAGTGGAATTGGAACTGTTTGTAGGCTGTAAAGAATTTTCAGTATTAGGGTAATTTTTGCCGCCCCAATTTTTCCCATCCAAAATGTATGTTTAGGGAGCCATTGAGTGATGTTTGTCAAAATGTTTGAGATAAGCAAGTCATAGTTTAATTCACTAGGTCTGTTAAGTCTGGGGATAGATGTATTCCTATGTATTTTAAAGATCATAAGTTAATAATGAATTAGGCAATCAAATTTATAGCAGCTAAATATTTTTTTGATATATGTACAGGGAGTATTTCCAATTTCCCAAAGTTAATTGAGAAGTTGGATAATTTGCCATATTCTTTGAGTACGGAGTGTGATTGGAGTGGTTCGTTAAGAGTCATTAAAAGATCATCAGCAAACAGTGCTAATTTATATTCTGAGCATTTAACTTTAATTACTTTTATGTCAGGGGAGTTACGTAGGATGGAAGCTAATACTTCCATTGATAAAACAAATAGTAGGAGAGAAAGTGGGCACCCCTGTCTCGTTCCATTTCTAATCTGGAAGCTATCTGATAAAAGGCCATTCACTTTGACCTTTGCGGAGGGGAAGGTGTTAAGGGCTGAAATATATGAGATGAAATCTTTAGGGATACCAAATTTGTGGAGAGAGCTTTGAAGAAAGGTCCAGTCTAGGCGATCAAACGCCTTTTCTGCGTCTGTTGATATGAAGAAGGTTGGTATTTTATGATGAGGAGTATGATGTAAAAGATGGGCTACTTTAACGTTATTGTCTTTGGCCTCTCTCTGCGGTACAAAACCAGTCTGATCAGTGTGTATTATGTGTGAAGAATTAGGTTTAATCTGTTAGCTAGGATTTTTGAATAAAGTTTAAGCTCCACGTTAAGTAATGAGATGGGACAGAAATTGGCTGGGTTGGTGGACGGTTTACCTGGCTTAGGTAAGACTTATGTAAGCTTCTAACATGCTTTCTGAAAATGGTTGGGAAGAGTCTGATTGTGAAGTTTTATGTGTGTTGGCATTAATAGGGATTTAAAGTTTTTGTGATAGAAGTTACTGAATCCATCTGGGCCTGGGCTTTTTCTTTGTTTTAGGGTTTTTATGGCCTTGTCTAGTTCGTGTGGCATTATTGGCTCGGATAGGGGATTGAAGGTGTTCGGGGTGAATTTGAAGAAGTGCCAATTGGTTGAGGTAGTTTTTGCATCTTTGTGTGCGAGTGTTGTCAGGACGATTTGGAAATAAAGTTGTAAAGTTTAGAGTAGTAGTCACAAAACATTTTTCATATCGCTAATAGTTTCCCGGTTTATTACCTTGAACATAGAACCTTTGTCTTAAGAAGGCAGTATTTTGGGTTTAATAACATAAATTATGCTTACCTGATAATTTTCTTCTAATGGAAAGAGTCCACAGCTGCATTCATTATTTTTGGGAAATAAGAACCTGGCCACCAGGAGGAGGCAAAACCACCAAAGCCAAAAGGTAGCATCATTTATGATTTTCTTCTTAAATGGAAAGAGTCCACAGCTGCATTCATTACTTTTGGAAAAACAATACCCAAGCTATAGAGGACACTGAATGCCAAGACGGGAGGGTACAATAGGCAGCCCATACTGAGGGCACAAGGCCTGAACCTCTACCCAATAAAATAAAACACTTCGTCCGAAGCTGAGAAAATTTTAAGAGGAAAAACCCCAATGACACTGACTCGCAGTTAGTCCAGAAGCCAAACTAGAGACCGCAAACGGACTCAACTGAGCCAACAGTCCTCCAGGAGACACCGTCGCCCAACAGACTATCCCCCACCGCTCACCCCCCACAAATGAAGGGGACACCAGCCGAAACCCCCAAGGGGACAAGGCAAAGGAGAACAGAAGAAAACGAAAGGTCCCCTAATACAAAAAAGAACACCTCCAAGAGTGAGCACAGCTCACAGAGACCCAAACAGAGAAAGGAGGCCATGCCTATACCAAGTGAAACCCGGGATAAGATCGGGCACAGAGACATCCAACATCCTGCAAGCACGGAATGCAACTGAAGTCCTCCCAGTGTCTAACCACAGAATACCAAGGCATTTGACCATGAAAAAGTGTGTACTACACCCAGGTGAAAAACCCCAAGTTTGAGAACGCAGAGTCTATAATAGGACGACACAGAGGGTACTTGCAAGGAAGAAGCAGTCAAGCAAGAAACAGACTGCAAAAGTAACCCCCGGACAAAAGGCATGCTCTAGGCAACTTAAGTCGCCGGACCTACACACAGGTCCCTAAAAAGGGGAACACAAAACCTCAATCGAGGCCCCCCGAGAAGGAGAGTATACCCTCAGAACCCAAAGGAAGGGTAAACTCTCTTCTGAAATCAATGGAGCAAGTTAAAAGGAAAATCTATACTTTAGCAGACTGAGCTAACAGGATAGGCTCAACAAGCTCACACATCCAGAGGAGACTGCAACCCGAACGCAGCGCCTTAGACCGCTCGGCCATCCTGACCTGCAGACCCACACCCAGCTGGACCAACCCTGCCTCACGGATCCAAGACAGGGGTACAAAAGAATCCAAAACAGGTACAAAAACAAGCGTAAGGATAGCGCAGCCATCCCCACAGAGTACAAGTACAACCCGACTCTGAAAACAGACAACAAAGCCATAGACCTAAGGATCTATCAAAATAAAGGCCTAACAAGTCTGACTTGGAGCCAGCAAGACCCCAGGGGGAACCAATCCCACCTTTCTGCCTCCCATCCAGGAGAAGCCCCAAGCAAGGACTCCATCTCCATAGGGAGGAGAACATCCCCTAAAGAAAAACATAATTTATGCTTACCTGATAAATTTATTTCTCTTGTAGTGTATCCAGTCCACGGATCATCCATTACTTATAGGATATTCTCCTTCCCAACAGGAAGTTGCAAGAGGATCACCCACAGCAGAGCTGCTATATAGCTCCTCCCCTCACTCCCATATCCAGTCATTGGACCGAAACAAGACGAGAAAGGAGAAACCATAGGGTGCAGTGGTGACTGTAGTTTAATTAAAATTTAGACCTGCCTTAAAAAGGACAGGGCGGGCCGTGGACTGGATACACTACAAGAGAAATAAATTTATCAGGTAAGCATAAATTATGTTTTCTCTTGTTAAGTGTATCCAGTCCACGGATCATCCATTACTTATAGGATACCAATACCAAAGCTAAAGTACACAGATGATGGGAGGGACAAGGCAGGATTAAACGGAAGGAACCACTGCCTGAAGAACCTTTCTCCCAAAAACAGCCTCCGAAGAAGCAACAGTATCAAATTTGTAAAATTTTGAAAAGGTGTGAAGCGAAGACCAAGTCGCAGCCTTGCAAATCTGTTCAACAGAGGCCTTATTTTTAAAGGCCCAGGTGGAAGCCACAGCTCTAGTAGAATGAGCTGTAATCCTTTCAGGGGGCTGCTGTCCAGCAGTCTCATAGGCTAAGCGAATTATGCTCCGAAGCCAAAAGGAAAGAGGTTGCCGAAGCTTTTTGACCTCTCCTCTGTCCAGAGTAAACGACAAACAGGGAAGATGTTTGGTGAAAATCTTTAGTAGCTTGTAAGTAAAACTTCAAGGCACGGACTACGTCCAGATTATGTAAGAGACGTTCCTTCTTTGAAGAAGGATTAGGACACAATGATGGAACAACAATCTCTTGATTGATATTCTTGTTAGAAACCACCTTAGGTAAAAACTCAGGTTTGGTACGCAGAACTACCTTATCTGCATGAAAAATCAGATAAGGAGAATCACATTGTAAGGCAGATAGCTCAGAGACTCTTCGAGCCGAGGAAATAGCCATCAAAAACAGAACTTTCCAAGATAAAAGTTTAATATCAATGGAATGAAGGGGTTCAAACGGAACTCCTTGAAGAACTTTAAGAACCAAGTTTAAGCTCCACGGGGTGCAACAGTTTTAAACACAGGCTTAATTCTAACCAAAGCCTGACAAAATGCCTGGACGTCTGGAACCTCTGCCAGACGCTTGTGCAAAAGAATAGACAGAGCAGAAATCTGTCCCTTTAAAGAACTAGCTGATAATCCTTTGTCCAAACCCTCTTGGAGAAAGGACAATATCCTAGGAATCCTAACCTTACTCCATGAGTAATTCTTGGATTCACACCAATAAAAGATATTTACGCCATATATTATG
Organism: Bombina bombina; assembly: GCF_027579735.1. Lineage (NCBI taxonomy): Eukaryota > Metazoa > Chordata > Amphibia > Anura > Bombinatoridae > Bombina > Bombina bombina. The sequence goes on from NC_069503.1 coordinate 956,871,222, forward strand.
GTAGATTTTCCTGGTGACAGGCTTTTGTGCCTGTATTAAGGTATCAATGACTGACTCGGAGAAGCCACGCCTTGATAGGATCAAGCGTTCAATCTCCATGCAGTCAGTCTCAGAGAAATTAGATTTGGATGATTGAAAGAACCTTGTATTAGAAGGTCCTGCCTCAGAGGCAGAGTCCATGGTGGAAAGGATGACATGTCCACTAGGTCTGCATACCAGGTCCTGCGTGGCCACGCAGGCGCTATCAGAATCACTGATGCTCTCTCCTGCTTGATTTTGGCAATCAGTCGAGGGAGCAGAGGAAACGGTGGAAACACATAAGCCAGGTTGAAGAACCAAGGAGCTGCTAGAGCATCTATCAGCGTCGCTCCCGGGTCCCTGGACCTGGATCCGTAACAAGGAAGCTTGGCATTCTGGCGAGACGCCATGAGATCCAGTTCTGGTTTGCCCTAACGATAGATCAGTTGAGCAAACACCTTGGGATGGAGTTCCCACTCCCCCGGATGAAAAGTCTGACGACTTAGAAAATCCGCCTCCCAGTTCTCTACGCCTGGGATGTTGATCGCTGACAGATGGCAAGAGTGAGACTCTGCCCAGCAAATTATCTTTGAGACTTCTAACATCGCTAGGGAACTCCTGGTTCCCCCTTGATGGTTGATGTAAGCCACAGTCGTGATGTTGTCTGACCTAAATCTGATGAGCCTCAGGGTTGCTAACTGAGGCCAAGCTAGAAGAGCATTGAATATTGCTCTTAACTCCAGAATATTTATTGGGAGGAGTTTCTCCTCCTGAGTCCACGATCCCTGAGCCTTCAGGGAGTTCCAGACTGCGCCCCAACCTAGAAGGCTGGCATCTGTTGTTACAATCGTCCATTCTGGCCTGCGAAAGGTCATACCCTTGGACAGATGGACCCGAGATAGCCACCAGAGAAGAGAATCTCTGGTCTCTTGATCCAGAGGGACAAATCTGAGTAATCCCCATTCCACTGACTTAGCATGCATAATTGCAGCGGTCTGAGATGCAGGCGCGCAAATGGCACTATGTCCATTGCCGCTACCATTAAGCAGATTACTTCCATGCACTGAGCCACTGATGGACGTGGAATAAAATGAAGGACACGGCAAGCATTTAGAAGTTTTGATAACCTGGACTCCGTCAGGTAAATTTTCATCTCTACAGAATCTATAAGAGTCCCTAGGAAGGTGACTCTTGTGAGTGGGGATAGAGAACTTTCCACCCATGCGACCTCAGAAATGCCAGAACTATCTCTGTATGAGACTTGGCAATTTGAAAGCTTGACGCCTGTATCAGGATGTCATCTAGATACGGAGCCACCGCTATGCCTCGTGGTCTTAGAACCGCCAGAAGTGAGCCCAGAACCAAATTGGTAATGCCTGTCTAGAAAGGCAAACCTTAGGAATCGATGATGATCTTTGTGAATCGGTATGTGAAGGTAGGCATCCTTTAAGTCCACTGTGGTCATGTACTGACCCTCTTGAATCATGAGTAGGATGGTCCGAATAGTTTCCATTTTGAATGATGGAACTCTGAGGAATTTGTTTAAGATCTTTAGATCCAAGATTGGTCTGAAGGTTCCCTCTTTCTTGGGAACCACAAACAGATTTGAATAAAACCCCTGTCCCTGTTCCGTCCGCGGAACTGGATGGATCACTCCCATTACTAGGAGGTCTTGCACACAGCTTAGGAATGCCTCTTTCTTTATCTGGTTTGCTGATAACCTTGAAAGATGAAATCTCCCTTGTGGAGGAGAAGCTTTGAAGTCCAGAAGATATCCCTGAGATATGATCTCCAACGCCCACGGATCCTGAACATCTCTTGCTCATGCCTGGGCGAAGAGAGAAAGTCTGCCCTCCACTAGATCCGTTTCCGGATAGGGGGCCGTTCCTTCATGCTGTCTTGGGGGCAGCAGCAGGTTTTCTGGCCTGCTTGCCCTTGTTCCAGGACTGGTTAGGTTTCCAGGCCTGTCTGGAATGAGCAACAGTTCCCTCTTGTTTTGAAGCGGAGGAAGTTGAGGCTGCTCCTGCCTTGAAATTTCGAAAGGCACGAAAATTAGACTGTTTGGCCTTTGATTTGGCCCTGTCCTGAGGAAGGGTATGACCCTTGCCTCCAGTAATGTCAGCAATAATTTCCTTCAAGCCAGGCCCGAATAAGGTCTGCCCCTTGAAAGGAATGTTGAGTAACTTAGACTTTGAAGTCACGTCAGCTGACCAGGATTTAAGCCATAGCGCCCTACGCGCCTGGATGGCGAATCCGGAATTCTTAGCCGTTAGTTTAGTCAAATGAACAATGGCATCAGAAACAAATGAGTTAGCTAGCTTAAGAGTTCTAAGCTTGTCAATAATTTCCTCCAATGGAGCTGTATGGATAGCCTCTTCCAGGGCCTCAAACCAGAATGCAGCCGCAGCAGTGACAGGCGCAATGCATGCAAGGGGCTGTAAAATAAAACCTTGTTGAATAAACATTTTCTTAAGGTAACCCTCTAATTTTTTATCCATTGGATCTGAAAAAGCACAACTGTCCTCAACCGGGATAGTGGTACGCTTTGCTAAAGTAGAAACTGCTCCCTCCACCTTAGGGACCGTCTGCCATAAGTCCCGTGTAGTGGCGTCTATTGGAAACATTTTTCTAAATATAGGAGGTGGGGAAAAGGGCACACCGGATCTATCCCACTCCTTGCTAATAATTTCTGTAAGCCTTTTAGGTATAGGAAAAACGTCAGTACACACCGGCACCGCATAGTATCTATCCAGCCTACACAATTTCTCTGGAATTGCAACTGTGTTACAGTCATTCAGAGCAGCTAATACCTCCCCAAGCAATACACAGAGGTTCTCAAGCTTAAATTTAAAATTAGAAATCTCTGAATCAGGTTTCCCCGAGTCAGAGATGTCACCCACAGAATGAAGCTCTCCGTCCTCATGTTCTGCATACTGTGACGCAGTATCAGACATGGCTCTTACAGCATTTGCGCACTCTGTATCTCTCCTAACCCCAGAGCTATCGCGCTTGCCTCTTAATTCAGGCAATCTAGATAATACCTCTGACAGGGTATTATTCATGATTGCAGCCATGTCCTGCAAGGTAATCGCTATGGGCGTCCCTGATGTAATTGGTGCCATATTAGCGTGCTTCCCGTGAGCGGGAGGCGAAGGGTCTGACACGTGGGGAGAGTTAGTCGGCATAACTTCCCCTCGACAGAACCCTCTGGCGATAATTCTTTTATAGATAAAGACTGATCTTTACTGTTTAAGGTGAAATCAATACATTTAGTACACATTCTCCTATGGGGCTCCACCATGGCTTTCAAACATAATGAACAAGTAGGTTCCTCTGTATCAGACATGTTTAAACAGACTAGCAAGCTTGGAAAACACTTAAAACAAGTTTACAAGCAATATAAAAAAACGTTACTGCACCTTTAAGAAACACAAATTTTGTCCAAATTTGAAATAACAGTGAAAAAAGGCAGTTACACTAACAAAATTTTTACTGTGTATGTAACAAGTTAGCAGAGCATTGCACCCACTTGCAAATGGGTGATTAACCCCTTAATACCAAAAACAGAATAACAAATGACAAAAACGTTTTTTAAACAGTCACAACAACTGCCACAGCTCTACTGTGGCTTTTTACCTCCCTCAATACGACTTTTGAAGCCTTGTGAGCCCTTCAGAGAAGTCCTGGAACATGCAGGAAGAAGCTGGATGTCTGTGTCTGTAATTTCTTCTGCGCAAAAAAGCACTAAAATAGGCCCCTCCCACTCATATTACAACAGTGGAAAGCCTCCAGGAACTGTTTCTAGGCAAAATTCAAGCCAGCCATGTGGAAAAAACTAGGCCCCAATAAGTTTTATCACCAAACATATATAAAAAACGATTAAACATGCCAGCAAACGTTTTAAAATACACTAAGAGTATGTATCTCTATTAATAAGCCTGATACCAGTCGCTATCACTGCATTTAAGGCTTTACTTACATCACTTCGGTATCAGCAGCATTTTCTAGCAAATTCCATCCCTAGAAAAATATTTTAACTTCACATACCTTATTGCAGGAAAACCTGCACGCTATTCCCCCTCTGAAGTTACCTCACTCCTCAGAATATGTGAGAACAGCAAAGGATCTTAGTTACTTCTGCTAAGATCATAGAAAACGCAGGCAGATTCTTCTTCTAAATACTGCCTGAGATAAACAGTACACTCTGGTACCATTTAAAAATAACAAACTTTTGATTGAAGAAATAAACTAAGTATAAAACACCACAGTCCTCTTACAACCTCCATCTTAGTTGAGAGTTGCAAGAGAATGACTGGGTATGGCAGGGGAGGAGCTATATAGCAGCTCTGCTCTGGGTGATCCTCTTGCAACTTCCTGTTGGGAAGGAGAATATCCCATAAGTAATGGATGATCCGTGGACTGGATACACTTAACAAGAGAAAGGGATGATGCCGAATGGCAACAACTCCTCAAGCCCCGAAGCCACCGGTTAATGGGAAAATAAATTCCTCTGGAACACTGGCAAGCTGACAAGGGGAATGCAACCCTAAGGTGCACCAGAAATTGGACATCCAGCACCAGCAGCTGGGTATGAACCAACAACCCTTTAGACGCAAGCCACACAGCTAATCACTAGATGACATGGGCTACTCTTGTGGCAAAGAGTAAAAAATACTCTGAAAACCTGGCCAACCATGACCAGGTCAGGTAGATGGAGCAATGACATAGCCCAAGTTCTCACAACCGTGGAACACCCCGACCAGCCCTGAGATCCAAGATTCCAAAACCACCCAAAACTGGATCAGGAAAAAGGCTAAGCAAAGCTTCAGCAACCGGAAGTCTCAGGGAGAAAAACAGGCCAGGGCACCTAATAGTTCAGGCAAACCTTACCCTAGAACTAAACACCCCAACTGGTCAAAAAGCCAGACACAAGGGATATGGACGCATATCCAGAGAATCCGGATAGCAAGAAGAACTCGAAAGCCCTGACCATCCCTATCTAAAGTCTAACGCTCCAAGGAGCAAGGCTAGAAGTCATATGAAGATACTTCTCAAAGTCTCAGGACAACCAATGTATACCTTGAGGTAAAAAAAAAAAAAAAATCCTACTAGTAGGACTAGTCTCCCTATCACCTCCGCACAAGCAGAGGACACAAGGAAGAGAAAGGCACTAAGCCTACCCAGCTCCGAAAACCCCCGAGCTAAACAAAGTTCCCGCAGTGAACACCCATCACCCGGAAACACAGATCCCTAAAAGGAGATCCAACTCACCTGGAGACAATGGAAAAAGACCAAAAGGTCTCTTATAACAGACAGTACACGTCAAAGAGTAAGAACTGCATCTAGACACACTATAAACAGCTTACGCGTACACCTGCAAGATGTAAAGAGCTTCAACTGGTTTCAAACTGCAAAGCTTCCGCATGCTAGACAGCTATCCTGTACAAGCTGTTGGATCAAGCCCTAAAGGACAAATCCAGAGGCCTAAAAATGAAGGCCAAACCGTTCAACTGCGGTAAGGGGCGTTAAGACCTCCAACCCTTCACCACACATGGGGGAGGCTCTAGGTTCTGATGAAATCAGATGTCAGATAGAGTGATGCAGCGGGAAACTCCCCTGCCAGGCCATCTATGACTGAAGGCTATAAGGACTGAAACAATCCTTCCCACCTCACGGACCCATAGGTCCTCTCGAATGCTTAGTTGAACATGAAAAACAATAATAACCTGAGCACTCAGCGCTTCTACCGAACCAGCTGAGCAGAATAGTGCCACGTGTCTGAACAGCCGCAAGACTGAACAAACCGGACAGAACCAGCCTGCACCTAGGGTTCTAACCTGCAAGCTGAATAAATTCTCCCTCATAGGGGAAAAAAAAGAAAACAGACATTTTTAACATAGGACTAACATGTCCAAAACAACTTCCGAAGAAGTAATAAAGAGTATCAATCCTAGGTTCCCGAAGAAAACAAGAACAAATAAAAGACATCCCATCGGATATATATAAAATATACAACAACCCGGAGGTTAACGCCCAAAAAGACACAGGCCTACCTGCAGGACTAGCCAAAACAAAACCCTATCTTTCAAAAACTGGGAAAGATCTCAAACAAATGACAATCAGGAGATTACCCCACATGTCTAATGAGGTGCACCATTCAAATTAGCAGACTGAAAATCCCTGTATCTCCTAATGATAGGGTCAATCAATAACTGAAAAACATGTCTGAGCAATACGCAAAGGCATGCAATCTGGTAACGAAAGGCACAACACTCAGGGACAGTTACACCCGCGGGGAACTGTAGAGGCCCTCCCCAAGGCGGAAGGCCCGGGACAATAGAACACAAGCACATTCTCAAATTAAAAAGTCTGGACTCTGCAGACAAACAATCACCAACATTATGTGGAAGCGAAAACGTGCTGCAACCTCCAGGGGGAACACGCCATGCATGGAGGAATCAGAAACTGGGTTACCCACATGTGTAGAAGTATGACTTGGTAGAGAACTCGCTTCTCGGAGGACAGGACCCCCAGAGGTGGATGGCTCAGAAGTCCCTTGATTCCCCGAGCCCGAGGAACAAGGCGCTCTGAAAATGGCATACGGAACAAAACTGGTTGACATGTGTCAACGAGGCCAATCTGGATTCGTCACCAGACACAGAATCTAAAATCAAAATAGTCTCGGTATCAGAATCCTCCGTAACTGAATCTGAAACGAGCAAAGTCTCAGCATCAGAATCCTCCATAACTGAATAGAGGAAATATCAATATGGACAATGGCTGGGGCACTCACCACCTCCTATGACCAGACCCCTGCGGACTAGAATATCTCCTTCGCCACACGGTCAGGAATGCGGAAATAGGGAACGGAACGGAACCACACCAGAACACAAGGTGAACCGAACAGTCCAAAAAAGCGCGCCCAACCAAAAGGCTGCGTCACTTCCAAAGGCCTCAAAGTTCCAAACACGAGCCCATAAACATCACACATATGCAGGTTGAATCACATAACAAACATGATTATAAACCCCCCTGTTCAATAATCCAAATTATTGGAATGACTATTCTATAATTGCCTAACTCATTTTCTCTCAACTAACTACTTACTTGATCCTCTACAATCTGGTTTCCACCCTAAACACTCAAAAGAAACCGCTTTTACTAAAGTAACAAATTATCTGATATCAGCTAAAGCAAAGGGACACTATTCTTTACTAATTCTTTTTGATCCATCTGCTGCATACAACACAGATGACCATCCTCTCCTTTTACAATCCTGCATTCATTGGTATCCGAGACACAGCCCTCTCCTGGTTTGCTTCATCTCTCTCAAGCTGCTTGTTTACAGTTTCCTTTAACAGCATATCCTCTGATCCTTTGGCTCTTTTAGTTGGAGAACCCCAAGGCTATGCATCCTCCTTGGAAAAACATAAATTAGGCTTATCTGATAATTTTCTTTCTTCAGATGGAAAGAGTCCGGAGCTGCATTCATTACTTTTGGGAAAATAAAAACCTGGCCACCAGGAGGAGGCAAAGACGCCCCAGCCAAAGGCTTAAATACTCCTACCACTCCCCTCATCCTCCAGTCATTCTGCCGAGGAACAAGGATCAGTAGAAGAAATATTAGGGTGAAAAGGTGCCAGAAGAATAAAAATACAGACGCCCCACAAAAAAAAATACGGGTGGGGAACTGTGTACTTTTTCCATCTGAAGAAAATAAAAATTATCAGGTAAGCATAATTTATGTTTTTTCTTTATAAATGAAAAGAGTCCAAAGCTAGATTCATTACTTTTGGGAAAACAATACCCAAGCTATAGAGGACACAATGTCAAGACGGGAGGGTAAAAAAGGCGGCCCATTCTGAAGGCACCATGCCTGAACCACTACCCAACAAAATCCTGCTTCGTCCGAAGTCGAGAAAATTGAAAGAAAAAAGTCCCAAGGACACTGACCCACAGATAGATCAGACTCAACTGAGCCAACAGTCCTCCAGGAGACATAGAAACATAGATATTGACGGCAGATAAGAGCCATAGGCCCAGCAAGTCTGCCCGACCTTACCTAACAGTATAAACTTATCTAGTTCGTAGGATAGCCCTATGCTTGTCCCATGCATTTTTAAAGTCCCCCACAGTGTTTGTTGCTACTACCTCTTGAGGAAGTTTATTCCATAAATCAATCACTCTTTCTGTAAAGAAGTGCTTCCTCAAATTACTTCTGAATCTACTACCCTTTAGCTTGAGCTCATGACCCCTTGTTCTTGAATTTTCCATTTTATGTAAAATACCCACAGCCTCAGTTTTACTAAACCCTTTAATGTACTTGAAAGTTGCTATCATATCACCTCTTTCCCTTCTCTCCTCTAAGCTATACATATTTAGGTCAATGAGCCTATCCTGGTAAGTTTTATTTTTTAGACCATGTACCATTTTGGTAGCCCTCCTTTGCACAGATTCAAGTTTGTTAATATCCTTCTGAAGATATGGTCTCCAGAACTGCACACAATACTCAAGATGAGGCCTAACTAATGATCTATAAAGTGGCATAAGAACCTTACTATTTCTGCTGCAAATACCTCTACCAATACATCCAAGCATTCTGCTTGCCTTACTCGCTGCATTACTACATTGTTTGCTAAGTTTTAAATCATCTGAAATAATAATTCCCAAGTCCTGTTCCTCGTCTGTAACAGTCAGTAAAGTGTCATTGAGTCTGTAATTAACATTTGGATTTTTCTTCCCTAAATGCATTATTTTACACTTTGCTGTGTTAAACTTTAGACCCCAGTCGTTTGTCCAATCCTCCAATTGTTGTATATCACTTCTCATTTTGTCTACCCCCCCTGGAACATCCACTCTGTTGCAAATTTTTGTATCATCTGCAAAGAGACATACTTTCCCCTGTAGCCCTTTGCTGATATCGCAGATAAATATGTTAAACAAAACAGGCCCCAGAACTGACCCCTGAGGAACACCACTAGTAACAGCCCCCTCTGCTGAATGAACTCCATTTACTAAGACACTTTGTTTTCTGTCCTTAAGCCAGCATTCCACCCAGTTCACAATTTTTGAATCTAGACCAAGGAGATATAGTTTGTGAATAAGTTTATTGTGTGGGACGGTGTCAAATGCTTTGCTGAAATCTAGATATGCTACATCAACTGCTCCTCCCTTGTCTAATACTTTTGTTACATAATCAAAGAAGTCAATTAGATTAGTCTGACATGATCTCCCTGAAGTAAAACCATGCTGATTTTGGTCCTCTAAATTGTTTGTCTTTATGTAAGTCATAATTCTTTCTTTTAAGAGGCTTTCCATTAATTTCCCTACTACTGAAGTTAAACTAACTGGCCTGTAGTTGCCAGATTCTTCTCTACTGCCCTTTTTATGAAGGGGTATTACATTTGCTATTCTCCAATCATCTGGGACAGCTCCTGTTAATAGTGACTGATTAAACAGATCAGTTAATGGGACAGTTAGCACTGATCGAAGTTCTTTTAAAACCCTTGGATGAATATTATCAGGACCCACTGCCTTTGTAACATTTATTTTTGATAATGCTAACAAAACCTCATCCTCTGTAAAAAGATTACTGTTAAGCTTGTTTCTATTTTGCGTAGCATCCCTTAATGTAGACATTGTATCTTCACAATCTTTAGTGAAAACAGAACAGAAGTAATCATTGAGACAGTCTGCAATCTGCTTATCTCCTTCTATTATTCTACCATCAACTGATTTCAATTTAACTATTCCTACCTTATTTTTTCTTCTTTCACTGATATATCTAAAGAATGTTTTGTCCCCATGTTTTACTGACTGTGCTATCTTCTCTTCTGCATGAGCTTTAACCTTCCTAATTAACTGCTTAGTCTTTTTTTGTTGGAGTCTCCATATTTTCATATCATCATCTGCTTGTGTGTGTCTGTAATTTTTATAAGCTATCTTTTTTGTCTTTACAGCATGTGCTACTTCTTTGGAAAACCAAATTGGTTTCCGCTTTCTTTTACTTTTGCAGACATGTCTAATACAGTGTGCGGTTGCATCTAAAATGGCACCTTTCACAAATTCCCACTGTTCTTGAACCCCTGTAATAAGAGTTTTCCCCTTTAAATAGTTCTTTAGGTATTCTCCCATTAATGAAAAATCTGCCGTCCTAAAGTCTAAAACTTTTGTTTTAGTCTGGGTGGACAGTTCCTGAACATGAATACTAAACCAAACAGATTGATGATCACTGGATCCTAAGTTCTCACCTACAGACACATCTGAAACTGTATCACTGTTTGTCAGTATTAGATCTAATATAGCTTCCTTACGAGTTGGTTCCTTGACTAATTGTTCAAGTGATTCCCCTAGCAGAGATTCAAGAATATACCTGCTTCTAGCCGATCTAGCAGAAGGAATCTTCCAGTCTATATCTGGCAAATTAAAGTCCCCCAGTACTATAACCTTACCCTTCATGGTCATTTTGGTTATTTCATCTAATAACAGATTGTCCAGTTTTTCATCCTGCAATGGAGGCCTATATACAACCCCTATTCTAAAAACATTTTTATCTCCAATTTCCAAAGTCACCCAAATACTTTCCACCTCATCATTTGTTCCTACAATTTCAGTAACCTTTATATTTTCATTTACATACAAAGCAACTCCTCCACCTTTCTTTCCTACTCTGTTCTTTTTAAATAACCTGTATCCAGGTATGACTATGTCCCAGTCATGCAAATCATTGTACCATGTTTCTGTTATAGCTACTAAATCCAAGTTGTCCCTAGTCATTATTGAAATGAGTTCAGGTAATTTATTTCCTAAGCTGCGAGCATTTGTGCTCATGGCACGAAGAATTTTTCTACTAGAATTTCTAGAATTGTTACTTGGACTAACAGTTTTGGCATGCTGTGGGGGGCAGGTGGATATATTAATGCTACCCCCCTTTATTAGTTTAAATGATTTCTAATAAAGTATTTGAACTCCTCTCCCAGATACTCTGTTCCTTTAGCATCCAAATGCAAGCCATCTCTCCTAAATAACCTAGTATCTTTCCAAACAGAGCTATAATGGCCAATAAAACCAAATCCTCGTTCCCTGCACCACTTATCTAACCAAGAATTAAATGTTGTTATCCGCTCCATCTTTCCTGCTTCCTGGTCATACACAGGTAAAATAGCAGAAAATGATAGAGTTGATGCCACAGTCTCTAAATGATTACCTAGGTCACAAAACTCTTTCTGAACAGCAGCAACATGATTACTAGCCAGATCATTTGTTCCTAAATGTACAATCACATCTAACTCACTTCCCTTTCCTGCTGCCTTAACAATTCTCAAAATACGATTCTTATCCCTGTGAGCAGTAGCTCCTGGAAGACATCTAACCTCCCTTGTTTCTCCTTTACTTTCACCTAAATACACATTCCTCAAAATAGAGTCACCCACTAACAGTCTTTTTCTCAAAAACACATCTGCAGTTCTTTCCTGTGTTATGTTACCTGGAGAATCAGGTGCCAATAGATTTAAATTACCTGTTACAGCTTCAGAGGGCTCAGAAACAGCAATCTCCTCATCACAAGTATATTCGGCAAGAGCAGCATAGGAGTTTTGCAATGGCAGAGGTTGTGGGCAATGCTTCTGGTCTACTGTTCTAATTCTTCCAGAGCCTACAGTGATCCATCTGCCTCTCCTTGCTGATCTCTGGGGTAGAGGGGCTTCTTTCTGAGGCAGCTTTGTAGAGGTAACAGGTATGTTACTTACCTTAGCTTGAAGTTTAGCTATTTCCTCCCTTAACAGGGAAAACTGCTTACAAACAGGACAGCCCCTAAATCTCCAAAAAGTAGAACGATTAAAAAGTGCAAAACACCCATTGCACTGTATCTGAGACATTTTAAACTATGCAACACTTTAACAATAAGAAAAATATAAGTATTATTTACTACTGAATAAGCCTGAATAACCCTGAAATAACTCAAATATCCTTATGTATTTGATTTTAGTTTGATCTCTTTGCTAAGAAGCAGAGCTAAACAGATCTCTTTAAATACCCTCAGAAAGATAGGGTGGGGTCCCTCCTAATTGCTCACCTATGCAAACAATCTAATTGTTATCTAATTGCAATACTAAAAACCAGAATACAAAAGAATGTAAATTAACTCAAACCTTTAACTATTCAATTTCTATAGTGAAACTAATTCACAGTTCAGGTCTACCACCTATAAAAAAAACAAAATATAAAGTTAATAGAAATACAAAATATATTATCTGAAAGTACAAACTATTCAAGTAACAACAATTTAAAAGAGAAATTGTTATATACCTTTCTGAAATAACTCAAATATCCTTATGTATTTGATCCTTTTGTAGTTTGATCTCTTTGCTTGACACCATCACACAGCAGTCGGTCCCCAACCATACACCCCTCACTAGTGAAGGGAACAGCAGCCCAAAAACTCCCAAAGGGATAGGGCAAGGAAGAAACAACGGAAACCAAAATGTCACCACAAATTCCAAAAAGGAAGAACTCCCAAAACGAGCTCAGCTCACAAAGACTCAAATGGATCCTGACAAACAAGGGGAGTCAACGCCCCAACCAAGCAAAACCCACAACGTTTAGGACCGGGCATCAGAACAGAAAATATTTTCCTCCCAGCAATGTGCGAAAGTACCTAAAAAGACAACAGAGTCCTCAAAACGTCAGAGCTTAGAATACAGCAGTATTCAACCCATAATACGTGTAGCAAACCCAGACAAGGTAAACACCTGAGTCAAGACACGCAGTCATCAGGATGACACAGAAAGAAAATACTCGCTGAAAAGTAATAAGCGGCCAAACAAAATATCAGATTGCCAAAAAACTCCAAGACAGAGAGCACACTCCAGGCAATCCAAGCCGCCAGACCGACCCATAGGTCTCAAAAACGGAGAAGCACAGAACCTCAACAAGGCCCACTGCACCCCCGAGATGAACAACAAATCTCAGAACCTACTCGCAGTCTGAAAACAGGGGAACAAAAGAACCCCAACACCAGCTCAGAAAAGAGCGGAAGAATGGCCTCAGCCATTCCAACAGAGCTTGGGTGCCCACCCGAAACTCGTTAGACACAATCGACAAGGCTGACATAGTCTCAACGCAGAGCCAACAAGACTTCAGATAGAACAGAACTCAAAGAGCATACCTCTCTTTAACATAGGTTAAGTCCTCTGTTCCACCTCCTGAATCCAGGAGAAGCCCTAGACAGGGACCACACCTCCGTAAGGAGGAGAACAAGTCCCCCTAGGAAAAAAAGCCATTAATACAGGGCACCTGTCCGCAAGACACAAGGCCACAGGCTGAACAAGAGATCAATCTCCAACGCAGATGAAATTTAAAGCAATCCCCTTAGAAAGTAGCCTGCTAGCACACAGACAAGATGTAATAGCTTCAGCGGGTACCCTGCACACGCTACGCCTGCAGAACCGCAAAGCCATCAGGTTATTTCAGCAAACTGTCCAAGGGAAACCGTTTAATAAGCGTAAGGCAAGCCCAATGAACATCGGCACTCAGAAAAACCTGGCCAAACGTGACCAGGACAACTAGCCAGACCAAAGGTCATAGCCCAAGTTCCCTGGGAATGGAGAACCCCGAACCCGCCCTAAGTCTGAAAAGTCCGGAAACAACCCGCAACGGGAACCCAAGGGAAAACGCTGAGCAATATCCAGAATAACCTGGATAACGAGAACACCTCGCAAGTCCCGACCCAAGGAAAAGACCACCCCATGCTGAAGTCCAACACTCCAAAAGAGCCAAGGTTTCTCGAACCAAGACACTAGAGAGCTGCAGCTGGTTTCAAACTGCAAACCTTCCGCTTGCTAGGCAGCTAAGCTAATCATCAGGCTACTACAGCGGGCTCCCATAGACGTTCGAACCGCCACGAGACATCCAAAGCAAGAGGATATTTCGAAGACAAAGTCACTCAAGCAAGGCTAGTCTCCACATCACCTCCAATACGAGTCAGATTATCACCTGAACAAAAAGATGCAGATCATCCCCAGCATAGGGGAAGAACCCTAAGCAAAGCTCAACAGAGACCCCAATGTCCTCAAAGAGGAACAACCATCTTCCCTAAAGGAAAACCAGCTATCCAAAAGGACCATGGAAGGAACAAGTCCAAAACAACAAGTTCCCAGAGCCTCATAAGGCCAAACCACCCAAAACAGCAGTAATGAGGCGCTAAGCCCCCAATCCTCCTACGTGAGGAATAACACTCTAGGTCCCGAGAATATTAGAAGAAAGAGTGATGCAGCGGAACTCCCCTGGCCCAGTCAACCAGCCTGAGGGCGATAAGGACTGAAACATCCTTCTGCCTCATGGACTCACAAGTCCTCTTTATTATTTGTGTTTCTTTTTACAAGTTTCAACTAAACATTCTAAAGAGAACACTTGTAGTCGCAACCAGCCCAGCCGGGTTGAACAAGCCACGAGACAGAAGAACTGAACCCGAGCAGGACCAGCCTGCAGACAGGGTCATAACTGTTAAGCTGCCTAAATTCTCCCTCACAGGGGAAGAGATAACAGACAAACATAGGACTAACATGTCTGTAAAAAACTTCCACAGAAGTAAACAGCGAAGATCGATTCCAGAGAAAGTTCCCGAAGGAAACATATAATCCAAAAATAAAAGATATCCTATCCGGATAAAAGAAAATATAAGGCAACCCTTAGGTTAACACCCAAGAAGAAACAGGCATACCCGCAGGACCAGCCAAATGGAACCCTTATCTTCCAACAAAACTGGGAAGGATCACCATAAATCGACAATCAAGAGATTACCTCATCCCCTCATGTCTATGTCTAATGAGGCGAGCCATTCGAAGTAGAATATTGTGGATTCCCGTATCCGTTAAGGATAGGGTCCCCTAATAACTCAAGAACGTGTGAGTAAAACGCTAAGGCGTGCTATTCTGTAACGAAAGGCACAACACTCAGGAACAGCTACACCCGCAGGGAACTGTATAGGCCCACCCAAGGTCAGGAGACCCAGTACAATAGGGAACGAGCACAAATGCAACAAGCCGCCCTGCAAGGAGGGATAAACATAATTTGGGTTACTCGCATGTGTAGTAGTAGGGAGCGGTAGGGAACTCGCCTTTCGGAGGACAGAACCCCCAGAGGCGGATGGCTCAGCGATCCTTTGATTCCCCAAGTCCGAGGAACAAGGTGCTCTAATACGGCATATACAACATAACTGATTGACCCGTGTCAATGGGGCCAATTCGCATTCTTCACAAGTCGAAGAATCTGAATCTAAGATTTGAATAGACTCAGCATCAGAATCCTCCATAACTGGATAGAGAATATAATAATATGGACTATAAGAAAACAAAAACTAAACTGCACCTGACAACCACAATGGCTGGGGCACTCACCACCTCCTATGAACCAGACACTGGCCGACTAGAATTTTTCCATCACCAAAGTCAGGAATGCGGAAATTGAAGACCAGATCATAAACACGGCCAGTCACAAGGTGAGCCATACAGTCCAAAAAAAGCACGCCCAACTGAAAGGTCGTGTCACTTCCAAAGGCCCTTATGTTCCAAGCCAGGAGCCTAGTTAACACTACACATAAGCAGGTTGTATCACATAACAAACATGATTAAAAAAACCCTGTTCAACAATCCCCCCCGAGGCCCTATATATATATATATATATATATACTCCGATAATATCCAGATCTGTCTTTCCTCTCCCGATATCTCACCCTCTTTACACAACCAGATTACCAACTGTCTCTCTGCAGTTAACTGTTGGCTGTCCTCGCACTACCTCCAACTCAATCTGTCTAAAACTGAGCTGCTTCTTATTCCCCGTCTTTGAGACATCCAACACCTGACATTTGTATTACAGTTGGAGACTATATTCTCAATACCTCACCACAGGTCAGGTGTCTTAAAATTCAATAACATTCTATATGAATGGGGGGGGGGGCAAATGAATCAGTTGTGTTCATTTTACTTGACTGCTGTTATACGTTTTAGCATAATGTAACAAAATTCAATAACATTTTATATGAATGAGGAGCCAGCAAAGTGACTAATAGAGAGGTTCAAAAGATTAACAACGATGGGAAATGTGGATTAGCCTGGCAGAGGCATTTAGGATGGATTGAATGGGGGAAGGGATGCGTGGAGTGCAGACCTGTGCCCATCAGGCAACCATTGTTTTTACATAGTGGTGATCTTAAACTGTTTATTTAAAATATAAGTAGGGATAAAGTACGCTATACTCAGTTCTTTTTGCCCCTTCTTGTATTCACTGTACTATAACATTTTATTCATTTTCATTCCTTTTTGTTTTCTTAACCAATCTTTTTTTAAGTCTCCAACAAGTAGCCTTAATTAGTCTCCTAAAAGATCCTTAAGCAAGAGTTCTTTTTGTATCTGGATATTATATTGTAATATCTCTGGATATTACAATGTATATAGGGATTTCAATTCACTGTGAACACAAGCCATTCTTTTGGTTGCTGCCTTAATTTAATGATGATGCTGTTTTTGGACAATAGCAAACAGATCTGGGTACAATATATCAGCATCATTTATAAAGCAGAGGTCTCATTACTAGGCCCTTCTTGAAAGTCAACAGATTGCAATTATTACAGCTCCAGGGAATGAATTAATCCTTAATGTGACTATTTTTTATATTGCTAGGCATAAAGGGTAAACAATCCATCTCCTCGGCACTGCAGTAACTCTCCTGCCAGGCAAAGAGAGGTTTTAATATAATGAAAAGCAGCTTTACCATGGATGACTTTAAAGATTTTCTGACACAGTAATGCATTGAAAAGTACTGAATTCCGCTCCAGCAACATTGAAGAATGAATTACATTTGAGTGAAAGCAAATTGTCAACTCTCCTTTAAGAAAGGAAATGCAATTAATCTTTCCGTCAAGATGATTGGCTCCCCTTCAACTTATTTAGTTTCCGTCTACTGTATGATATGAAAAGATTTTATTACTCAAAATAGCCGATTTCTTTCGCTGTCACTCTGATCATTGCATTTGCCCAGTGGCGGTTTTACACAGGGGCCTACAGGGGCCAGTGCCCCTGTAAAAATGTCCCTGCCCCCCGTCCCCGAGCTGCCCGATAATATCTATTAAAAAAAAACGGACATAGCTCTTAACAGGATTCATAGGGGTCTATTTAACAAATGTCTTGTGGACCTGATCCGACAGGTCCGCAAGACATCGCTGAATGCGGAGAGCAATACGCTCTCCGTATTCAGCATTGCACCAGCAGCTCACAAGAGCTGCTGGTGCAACGCCGCCCCCTGCAGACTCGCGGCCAATGGGCCGTCAGTAGAGGGGTGTCAATTAACCCGATCGTACTTGATCGGGTTGAATTCCGGTGATTACTGTCCTCCTGCTCAGAGCAGGCGGACAGGGTTATGGAGCAGCGATCTTTGTGAAGACTGTCTGAAGACTCACCAGAAACACGGGCCGTCAAGCTCCGTTCAGAGCTTGATAGATAGGCCCCATAGTGTGTTTCAACTTTTTTTACGTCCGGACCAGGCCGCATCCGGCTGTACCGAACCTACCCAGTCCATGTTCCACATCCACCTACAACCGGCACCCGTTCTAGCCTGCTACTCAGCTGGAGCAGGACTGAGTCCAGACTACTAGTCTAGCAGACAGCAGGCACAGCTTGCTTCTTGATCTATGCGTGCTGTGAGACTGTCGGACGTCCCGTGATCCCACACCTGACCGTCAGCAAGAAGTCCTGCACTGTGAGGGGAGTATCAGTAAAAACATAAATTATGCTTACCTGATCATTTTATTTCCATCGTGGGGCGTCCACAGCTTCATTCATTACTTTAGGGAAATAAGAACCTGGCCACCAGTAGGAGGCAAAGACCCCCCCCAGCCAAAGGCTTAAATACCTCCCCTACTCCCCTCATCCCCCAGTCATTCTGCTGAGGGAACGAGGAACAGTAAGAGAAATATCAGGGTATAAATGGTACCAGAAGATAAATTTAAGTTAGGTCTGCCCACGTGCAGGAGCCATGGACTCTCCTCCCCACAACGGAAATAAAATTATCAGGTAAGCATAATTTATGTCTTCCATCTAAAAAGGAGGAGAGTTCACGGCTTCATTCATTACTTTTGGTAAACATATACCCAAGCTTTAGAGGACACTGAATGAAACTAGGAGGGTAAAAAGGCGGACCCTAATCTAAGGGCACCACAGCCTGCAAAACCTTTCTACCTAAAACAGCTTCTGCAGAAGCAAAAACGTCAAATTTGTAAAACTTTGTAAAAGTGTGTAAGGAGGACCAGGTCTTACAAATCTGCTCCATAGAAGCCTCATTCTTGAAGACACAAGACGAAATCACAGCTCTAGTTGAATGAGTCATGATCCTCTGAGGAGGCCTATGTCCCTCTGTCTGATAGGCCAAGCGAATTAAGCTCCTCAACCAAAAGGACAAAGCAGTAGAAGAGGCCCTCTGCCCCTTGTGCTTCCCGGAATATACCACAAAAAGAGATGTAGACGGTCTGAAATCCTTCATAGCCTGTAGACAGAACTTTAAGGCCTGAACCACATCCAGATTATGAAGTAACCTCTCCTTAGAAGACGAAGGGTTAGGACACAAAGGAGGAACAATTATTTCCTGATTGATGTTACGGTTAGACACCACCTTGGGAAGAAACCCCAAACCGGTGCGAAGAACAGCCTTATCCGCATGAAAGACCAGATAAGGAGGCACAAATTCCAAGGCAAGATACACTGCGTGCCGATGCAATGGCCAACAGAAAGAGAACCTTCTAGGACAGAATCTTAATGTCAATAGAATACATAGGCTCAAACGGAACCCTCTGCAATACCTTAAGGACCAAGTTTAAGCTCCATGGGGGAGCAGACTGCCTAAAGACAGGTCTGATTCTAGACAGAGCCTGAACAAAATATTGAATTTCAGGAAGCTCAGCGAGTCTCCTGTGCAACAAGACTGATAAAGCCAAAATCGGAACAGTTTCTTAAAGGAAGAAGAAGGGGAAAAGGAAGAACCTAATTTGCTCCCATTCATTCTTAATAATATTAGCCAACTTAACAGGAATCGGGAAGGTCTGAGGCACCACCCTGTCCTCTTATGCCTTATCAAGCTTTGGAATCAAAGGTTGCTCCGGAAGCTTTGGTTGGACCTCCAGAGCACTTGCTTCAGCAAAAAGCGCAAATTCTCCATCCTAAACCGCAGCCGGAGGATGAGATGATATGGACATCCGACCCAGAAGGAGCCTCCTCCGAAGAGTCAGAGTGGGCCTCGTCATCGTATAACGCCTCTGATATTTCCATTGGCGTAGACAACCCCTGGGCCGGGCCGCCATGATACGCACTACGCTTACCAGAACGTGGTAAGGCATGGATCACTTGTACGTGGTAAGGCATGGAATCTTCTGCACTTCTCCGACATCCTCCTGTGATGAAAGGCAAAGAATGACTGGGGGGTGGGGGAGGTATTTAAGCCTTTGGCTGGGGTGTATTTGCCTCCTCCTGGTGGCCAGGTTCTTATTTGCCAAAAGTAATGAATGAAGCTGTGTACTCTCCACCCCTTTAGATGGAAACAGGGGTGACCCGGGTGAGTTAGCGTTTATGGATGTTATATCTGTGTGCATTTGTGTGTCTAATAGGGAATATATTACCTCATAAACAAAATAAGTTGCATCAAAAGATATTATGAATATATGAGCATTATACAGTCACCCTTTGAATATCATTCTGTGTATAATTGTCTGCAGCAATGTTATAAGCCAGACTGATCCTCGCTTCTACCTACTGCAGATGAAACCAATCAGCAATGAAATTAAGTTCACTAATTTTAAATATATCCAATGCATTTCTTATGTTTTTTATCTTTCATTTTTATTCTTTCCAAGAAGTTTTAGTTTGGACCATTCCAATTAATGTTTTCAGTTTTTTTTGTGGGCTAGATATTGAACTAGAGTGTGATTGTCCCCATGCTGGTTATACATTACTAGAAAATATTAATAATGGTTTAGGTTGATGTGATCTGCTCTCAATTTATTCCTATATTTTTCCTATATACCATATACTATGTAAATAGTGGGCTTTTATAATATATGATTCCCAACAGGTTATTTCTTTATACCCTTATACCACTATTTGGAAGCCTGAAGTGAATTGGTATAACATAATTACCTCCAGGTCTCTCTTGTATGCCCATAAAAAACATTCTGAAGACTGAATTGGTGGGTATGCCCACAGACATAAAAATGTTATGGCCATAAAACATTCTAAAGACTGAGCTGATTTGAGGTGCTTGCCTCCATTCTCTTCCTATGTTCGAAAAACTCAATATGATGCTAGGGTTGCCAGCAATCCAGTAAAATCTTCACAGAAATTATGCACAGTTCAATGTCCAGTATTTTAAACTGCATTTTGATAAATAATACATTTATTGAGTAAAGTAATCAACAGTATCTGCCTGTGTAGGGAGGGATGGTTACTTGTGAAATGAGACATCTGCCTCTACGTTCTTCTTCTTCTAGTAGTTTGTTTCCATTTTCAAATGTGCCCCTCTGATTAAACACTGGCCCCACTTTAGCCCCGACAGTAAAATTTGTCTAGAACCGCCACTGCCTTTGCCTCATAGTGGGTAAGACCAAAGCATTTCTGCTTTTACATAAATATTAAAATTTCAAGGGACAGTCTACAATAGAATTGTTATTGTTTTAAAAGATAGATAAGCCCTTTATTACCCATTCCCCAGTTTTGCACAACCAACAGAGTTATATTAATATACTTGATACCTCTGTGATTACCTTGCATCTAAGCATCTTCTGACTGCCCCCTGATCACATGACTTTGTATTTATTTTGTATTTAGTACTGTGTGCTAACTCTTAAATAACTCCCCGGGTGTGAATACATTGTTATCTATATGGCCCACATGAACTAGCATTCTCCTGTTGTGAAAAGCTAATAAAAAAGCATGTGATTAAGACTAAGAGGATTTTGAAACAGTCAGACATTTAGAGGTTTAAATATTTTAAAGTATATTAATCTAACAGTCTTTGTTGTGCAAAGCTGGGGAATGGGTAGTAAAGACACTATCTAATGTGTGTTAGGGTTGCAGGTAAGGTTGCCCACCATCCCCTCCACAAAAGACTGGATGACCAGCAAATACAAATATAGCCTTTGCTGGACTCAGTCTTGTCAGTACCTCCTTGTCTGCCAATTTGCAATCCTATGAGTGCAAGTTCTTCTGACATTGCACTCCAATTCAAGATTATTCTAACAAGTGTTATACTTGTCTACTCCGTACTCTGCATGATTCAACCCGTGCACTCAGCAGATTACTTGTGCTTGTTATGACAAACCTGCATTTACATTTCCTGCACTAGACTAGCCAATGTGTGCTCCTGAGCATACTAAATTATTTTTCTACCTTCTGTTGCATTTCTGCATTTTAGGTTGAGCATTTTAACCTTTTAAATGCTCCTGAGTTTTCTTCTGTATTTAGTATCTGGTGTCTTGGTCTGTTCCTGGTATTGTGGTGTTCTCCATCCTACCAGTAATCATTTACAGCAGTCCTGAGGTCTGCCTTACACAGTGGAGAAGCTTTCATACTGAGTACCTCATTGGATTTCAAGGGTTCAATTGAGGTCTGCTCCCCAGTTGTATGGTGTCCTTTATGACTTCTTCCTCTAAAATAAATTGGACTAGCTCAGCAGTCATCTATCTTACACTACTATTACCTACAGTTTAAAACAGTTTTACCTTGTCTGCTGTGCCAGGTTGAGATTTGTTACTCTTGGGTATTATTCTTAAAACAGTGTGAACTAACATAAGTTTTTAAACATATAATACAACCAAAGCTTACCTGTAAAATAGTTTGTTTTAACCCCATTAACCCATTTAATTCAGACAGTTTTGTTTGCAGCAAACTTCCCCTGGTCATTTCCATATATGGAAGGTGCTATCCAGGCCATAGCTTCTGCAGAATGTACTTGTGCACATGCACGATGTGGGACAGAGTCACATGACACCTGACTGAAACAGTGCACAGTATATCACTAAGCACAACAGAAGCTTCAAAAAGCATGTGGGATCGTCCCCATGGAAACGAGCAAGCCTCTCTCGGCAACAAACAATAACAGTACCTCCGCTGTGCAAGTTATAGGATTTTATACATGGAATTATATTTTAATCATATTAATCTGCAATATAATACTCTTGAGCAGAGCACACTTAAGGCAGTAATATTAATTTTACATGAATTCACTTTTATTGTAAATTTCTGATCAAAGTATATCATCTATATATGCATATATCATGTGCTGCATATATGTATATATATATATATATATATATATATATATATATATATATATATATATATATATATATATATATCACACTACATATTGATTTCTGAAGCTGGAGCAATATTAAGAAGTCAGATGATTTACTGTGTGTATATATATATATATATATATATATATATAACTTCAAATTATTTAGAAAGGAGAGAAATAGCCACAGTAGAGCTATATGAGATACTGTGTAAAGATGGGGGATTTCAGCACTCAATAGAACTCCATTTAACCCAAACTGGTGCTTGACTGGGAGCTAGCAAGAGACATAAATACACGGATGCACATAAGTTCAGATAACACGACAAATTTATTTACAAAGTAACAAAAACATGCTGGAAAGACATATGCATATTGTTTAGGTACTAAAGAAAGTATAATACTACCACTGCAGTGGGATAACTATCTATCATAATACTTTCCTAGAACAGCTTTTTATGCAACATTGTATTGATTTATATATAGCAAGGAAAGGATATATATAACTGTAGCCAAACAGATTATCTTATGATCATATATACGACCTGTTCTGAGTCCTCCTTATAATTAAGGAATAGGAAGAAAACACAGGTAGATTGAAAATCCGTTTCTACCTGGGCCCAGGTTCTGTGTGAAAAGAGGTAGATAAACGGGATAATCCTTTCTTTTTCAAAGGCTAATTTTTTGCTTTTCATCAGGAGCTATATAAAAAGACTTGTATGCTAGAACTCCGAGGTAAGAGCGTCCTCTCTGTCTAGCATAGTAATACAATACTTGTTTAGAAGTGCCGTTATTGCTTTTAAGTCCAAACAAATGCAGCTTTCCAGGAAACTGCGGTATGTAGCGGTCCCAAGTGTTTGCCTCAACACATACCTCCGGACCTCCGTATTTGAATATCAGTCCGGATATCTGTATGGCTGTGTTAGTGCTCACCTCCGGGTTCACCTTGTATCCGCAGATATAGAGATTACAGTCACTCGTTCGGGTCTGGATACTGAAGTTACGTGCAGGGTCGGGACAAGTGCTTCCGACATCAAACTGCTTTCTATCTCCACTTTGGGGTCATATCACCTTCGCTTTTGGGGATCTTGACCATAACGGATGGCAGATAGAAATCTTCATGGAAAACTTCCGAACTTGTGTGAGCTGTAACTAGGTGTCTGTCGACGCGCGTTTCGCCCACAATGCTCAGCGAAAGCTTGGGCCTCATCAGGACTACCTGACACCTGTGTCTCTCACTTCTTATTCGATTTCTCCCTACAAGGAGGTGTGTTTGGTTTCAGCAAATAAACAAATGTGATTGGTTTTAACCACACAAGCCTCCAGGGAGACTGTCCAATTATTATGAGAGTGAAATTTGATACAAATGTATCCAAACCTGCCGTGGTTACACAGAACTCATGTGCTCCGCTACATAAACATCGCCATCATTTATAACACTAGGTTAGACAGAGGGAAAGGAAGTAGAGAATTCAGATAGAAATGACATTTTTAGTCAAAATCATTACTTATATTGATAGATTATTTTTATTATTATTAAATTAAAAGAAATTTTTCTAATGAGAGGCATTTATCCTTAGATCCAAAATTGCTAAAACAAAGAATTATTGTTTAGCCCAGAAAAGAAGCATATTCTATTCTTTCGTTTAACCCATTCGGAGTCATCATTTTTAATGTGTATGTCCACCTGGCTTCCTTTCTAAGTAGGCATTTGTCTTCATCCCCTCCTCTTCCATTTGTAATACCTATATCAATTGCTATAAATTTCAGGGATACTGTGCTACTTTTATGTACCTCTTTGAAGTGACGAGCTACACTTGTATCTCTTTCATAGAGAATGTCATCCCTGTGCTCCTGCACTCTGTCCTTGAACATTCTTTTCGTTTTTCCAACATAGAACAGAGGGCAGGAGCACTGTAAGAGATAGACAACCCCTACTGTATTGCAATTTGCAAAATGTCTTATGTCAAAAATTTTACCTGTGTTTGTACAAAATGTTTTGCTTTTTAGGATATATGGACAGTAGACACAATGTCCACAGGGATAAGTGCCTTTGATCTGTTGATGTTTATTTATCCAAGTGGTCTCTGTCTGTGTTCTGACAAACCTACTTTTCACCAATTTATCTTTAAGATTTGGTGATTTTTTGGCTGTCATTAAAGGGTATTGTCCTACTTTTTCTGCTATTTTCTCATCTAGAGTTAGAATATGCCATTTCTGTGCCAATATGGACCTAATGTTATGCCACTGGCAATTGAAGGTTGTAACAAATCTTAAGTTAGTGTCCACTTTTTTCTCTTTTTTCGAATACAGGAGGTCACACACACACACACACACACGTTCCCACAGGAATAGGGACCTCAATTTCCCCTGTATTTGTCTGTAAAATTTTGTCTTTTATCGTATTGTTTCTCCATTGTACTATTATCCTTGTATCCATGGGCAGCACTGCGGAATCTGCTGGCGCTTTATAAATAAAGAATAATAATAATATATTTATATTACACTCCTACTAACAAATGTCAAATATACCAGGGTGCCAGAGTAACAATAGCAATTCCAAAAAATCTGCACTCACTGGAATCAAAAAGTGAATATTTATCCTTTTATTGCAAAGTGATGTTTCAAGGCATTCACCCCTTCAATCCAGTGAGTAAAGATTTTTTGGAATATATATATATATACATACCCTGGCAGAATTTATGATTTCTTGGCCATTTTTCAGAGAATATGAATGATAACACAAAAACTTTTCTTTCACTCATGGTTAGTTAGTTAGCCATTTATTATCAATCAGCTGTGTTTACTCTTTTTAAATCATAATGACAACAGAAACTACCCAAATGACCCTGATAAAAAGTTTACATACCCCAGTTCTTAATACGTGTATTGCCCCCTTTAACATCAATGACAGCTTGAAGTCTTTTGTGGTATTTGTGGATGAGGCTCTTTATCTTCTTAGATGGTAAAGCCGCCCATTCTTCCTGGCAAAAAGCCTCCAGTTCCTGTAAATTCTTGAGCTGTCTTGCATGAACTGCACGTTTGAGATCTCCCCAGAGTAGCTCAATCATATTGAGGTCAGGAGACTGAGATGGCCACTCCAGAACCTTCACTTTATTCTGCTGTAGCCAATGACAGGTCGACTTGGCTTTGTGTTTACGATCATTGTCATGTTGGAATGTCCCATGTGCAGCTTCCAATGCAAAATTTCCTCCAGTATTTTTTTTTTATAACATACTGCAATTATCTTGCCATCATTTCTGACCAAATTTCCTGTGCCATTGTAGCTCACACATCCACAAAACATCAGCAATCCACCTCCGTGTTTCACAGCAGGAATGGTGTACCTTTCATCATAGGCCTTGTTGACTCCCCTCCAAATGTAGCATTTATTGAGCTTTTTGGCCATGGTTGTGGCCAAAAAGCTCAATTTTGGTCTCATCACTACAAATGAATGTGCCAGAAGGTTTGAGGCTTGTCTCTGTGCTGTTTGGCGTATTGTAAGCAGGATACTTTGTGGCATTTGCGTAGTAATGGCTTTCTTCTGGCGACTCGACCATGCAGCCCATCTTTCTTCAAGTGCCTCCTTATTGTGCATCTTGAAACCGCCACACCACATGTTTTCAGAAAGTCCTGTATTTCACCTGAAGTTAATTGTGGGTTTTTCTTTGCATCCCGAACAATTTTCGGCGCCAACTAAGTAGGGATGGGAAAAAGAAAACCCACCCCCATAGAGAGCCAGGAATTGGGATCCTTAAAAGGCAGACGTCGGGAAGAGGAATCTAATCATGTCCCACTCGTCCTTAATTAAAAAATTAACAAAATTGCTATCAAATTTAGGACCCAAATGTTTGTCTGGCAGCTCGGCCCTTGGAAACTCTAATGTAGTCAAATCCTCCTTTAGTAGAAAGCGTAAACGTTCTGTCCTAAATCTAAAAACTGGATCCTCCACAGGTGGAGGATTACAGGCAGCAGACTCCAACCCTGAAAGTTCATACTCTGAAATTTGAGAGAGAACCTCATCCTAGGTTAACTGATCAGATATATCCGACAAATTACATGATGCCACCTGGGCAGGAGTGCAAGATTTAACCTTTCACTTGTGATTAGCAGTGCGAGGGAAAGCACTAATGGCCGCAGACACCACCGTATGAAACTGTGCAGTAACATCTGGTGAAAAAAGGCCCCCTCCAGATGGAGGATTAGCAGTGCAATGGGAAGCTGCATGTGTATAAAAGGATGCATGTAGGGTGTGCACCTCACTGGACAAGGACTCCTCAGAGGTGGGCGGCTCAGTGGTATCAAACATGTCAACCTTATTTGATTTAATCCCCTTATCAAGGCATATGGAACATAATTTGGATATTCCAGAGCTCCCTCACAATATAAACAGGCATTACTCTTTGAAATAGAGGGAGAACACTCTAATGAATCAGAATCCTCCATAGCTAAAGTACGATATGCAGAGGACAAAAAAACAAATTTATTTTAAATAAAATAAACCGCCACCTTATACCCCCAATGGCTGGGACACTCACAACCTCCTATGACCCAGACAGAACAGAGATAAAACTCCTCTCCGGTAGTAACTCGGTCAAGAGAAAGGAAATGGAAGCCTCAACCATTCCGGTCACATGGTGCACAATGCAGGACCGCCACTGCTATGAGAAAAAGCTCGCCAAGCTTTTAAGCTGCTCAACCTTCAAAGTGAAAGTGAAACCTGTATGTTCCATCTCAGCCTATGAGCCCATAAACATCTTACACATAAAGCAGCATAAAATCAAATAAAGCATATATGATTAAACCCAAATGTTCATAATCCCCTCAGGAGATATTAACCCTTGATTCCATATAGATAAAAAGGAGCCACACTGTGACCCTGTCTTCTAGTGTTTGCAATATGTGTAAAAATTGAAACAATCTTACCGGAATCCATGCTGTGGAACATAAACACAGCCTCACAAGTGTGACAGTCTTGTAGCATCACTCCTGACATCGACTTGAGTGAGAAAAAGCAGGCAGTGAAACTCATCAACACTGGTTGCTAAGGAGCTGTTAATCTGAGTCTGGATGGGTTCACAGAATAGACTTTACCTGTATCTCCAGACTCTAACTCTCGTCAATGCTCTCACTGAGAGGCTGACATGACTACTTAAAAAGTCCAGTCCCATCGTGAAGGGCAGATACCCTTCCTAAGGAACTACTCTGAAATCTTCTGACATTTCTCTGCAAACCTCCTGAGACGAAAGGCAAAGAATGACTGGGGAATGAGGGAATTGGGGGAGTTATTTAAGCCTTTTGGCTGGGGTGTCTCTGCCTGCTCCTGGTGGCCAGGTTCAGTATTTCCCACAAGTAAGGAATGCAGCTGTGGACTCTCCCTGTATTAAGAAGGAGATACTTATATTGATAAAATACTTAGGTGTTTTTTTTTATACACCTACTGCCAAACAATTCATGCTTTCAATCAAACACACTGAGAAACAAACAACGGTGACACAGGCCCTATGTAATTTTTATGTTTTGTGTTCATAATTTTGTTTAGTAATTTTTACCTATGGGCTCTGCACCCAGGCTTGTCTGTTAACTACTAGAGTCACAGAAAGCTGTGCAGCTGTCTGAGTGCTGGTGAGCACCCAGGGCTGTGAGTTTTGCAGGGTCATGGGATGTGTACCCAGTCCAGTTTGGAGAGAGCACTCAATTTTCGTGTTTTGTATGTACCTAGGGAAATTACAAAGGGCCCCATTGTTTGTTTCATAGTGTGCTTGGTTAAAAGCATGCATTGTGTGTCTCTGTTGTTGGAAATCCACAAGCAGGTATTTGCACTACCTTACGTATGGCCCTGGCTAAAGGTTAGGGACCCAGGGAGGAAGAGACCTCAACGTGATCCTGGGACTATCCACATTTGGCCAAACGCTGTAACGAACTCTTCCATTTTGCTTTAATCTAGATGTGTGCTTGCAAGAGTGCCAGACTTTAAAGATAAATATAGGTATACCGGTAGATATTTATTTTTTAATTATTAGTTTTTATGTTAGCATATGGTGGCATCTGAGTCTCTTGCACTTTACATTACAAACAGCAGAATAATAAAATATCTAATCTGGTGACCTGGCAACTATGCATCTACTATACTTATTAGATTCAACAATGTTTTTTCTGCATGTTGTGTGCAATTCCCTTTTTTTTGGGAGGAGGGTAGAGCTATGCAAATATTCATGGACATTATTCCTGTAACATTGATTGCTCTGCTGCAAAGTGTCCTTGAGTTGTTTTCATTTTTAATATTAGCAACGGTCTGTGTGGATTACTGGCAATAAGCGGGTTAAATCCCTGCACTATAAATAAAGTGGATTTGATATAAAATGGGTTGGGTGACAAGATGAGATGGTGGCAGATTTACTATTCTAAGGATATTTGCCATGGAAACGTTTGAGAAACACGTATACAGAGCATACTGCAGATAACTAAGATTTGGTTTCTGATATAGATCCAGATTAAAAGAAAATGAAATTAATTAAGAGGTAATGAAAGGAAATTAAATGTTGCTAGTTTCAGTGCACTATTACGTTTGTGAAGGGAAGAACTAGATAAGTAAAATGCAAAACAGTTTGTAGAGACAATCTAACATAATACACCTAATAAATACTCGCTCTAAGAAAGAACCTATTATGGTAAGAGCCGACATGAAGCTATTGCATAGTGAGATTAGTTTCTTTCTAACCCTTGATATCACACTGGCTTCATCCTTAAGACATGTAATCAACTTTAGCAATAAACGCCATGGGTGATGTATGGCTCTTGCTTAGGAAAACCTCAGGGGAAGCAAAATCAAAATCAGAGAAGAAGAACTCCATCACTGCAAGTGTAGCTTTTTAGCCAACTATAAATCAGTGCAGGTTCAATTTATTTAGACCCAGTGCTTATAAAACCAACAAAAATACAACTGGATTGCACTGCAAGTCCTAAAACATTTACTTTTAATTGTTTTAAAATGCAGAATTACTTACTTGGTACAAAAGCAAGTAAAAAAAAAAAAAAGGAATTTTTTTGGGCGGGGGAATGATGTTAGTTTACTTTGGTAATTATATTGTGGAAACTCTCACATAGAACATATATTATTGTTCATTTGTGAGAATATGATAAGTAGTGCATCATTTTGTAATATACAGCTATAAGGCCAATGATCTAAAACGCTCTGCAGAGATTAACTTAGTACTGAGAGGTCTCTCAGTGTCAGAGCGGTTTATCTCGCTATGCAGGCTCTGAATGTCAAACAGAAGCACATACATTACAATATAATGCTGTAAATAAAAAAAAAACTTATGTAACTTCTATGCCAGCGAGTTTTTGACCATCAGGATCATAGGGTGTGGTCTGAGCTTTGTTATAGTATCACTACTGCTCTGTAATAAAATGTACATAACATTACATTACTATTTCCTGCTATTTGCTTCAGTGATGTGCAATACGTATGGCTAATCATTACCTAAAGAAACAGAACGCATTGCAGATTACCTAGTTATGTCATGCAGTGATATAAAAAATGCCTGTTCTGTCTAAAAAGTGACTCCAGATGTTAACCCCCATAATAGTTTCATTAATGCTGGTGCACTGAGAATATCTAGCTATGCTTCACATGCACGTGCAAAGAAAAATGCTAAACTAAAAACAGTGATAACGTTTACTAGAAGCATTTTTGCCAGTACATGTATATTGCAAATAGGTTTCTATTCAAAGATGCAATTCTTCTATGTAAATTTACATTTTGACCTGAATGTCCCTTTAAATGCACGTCAAGCCATGCACATAGTACACACTTGATCAGCCACCCCTCACCTCCATGCAGTGGAAAGTCTCTGTTAAATGTTGGGAGGTTTTTTTTCATCTTATCTCCTTGTAGTGGCCACTTACGGATAAGTATAAATGAACTCCTGCACCTGATCAAACAATTCCTTTGCAGAATGTTGCAGGGTTGGGTTTCGGATTCTGCAGGACCAATCTGGGGTCAGTGGAATTCTTTGGGATATATTACATTTTAAAAGTGTAACGCCTCTAACTTCAAGGTTCGTATATTATGGTAAACAAAGTGACAATAGCACATTTTCTAAGTCCTGGGTGCCTTTAATTACACATAAATTACTTCTAGTTGACTACTATTTCTTACAAAATGAGATTCAGTTGAGAAAATTGATGCTTTATTTCATCTGAAATATACTCTTAGTTTGAATATTTCTCCAAACTTCTTTAAATGGATTGTCTCAAGAAATACGAGAAGGTGTAATTAAGTGAAAAATACGGTCAGCACCTTATCTTGGTATTAGAAAAGTATTAACTTTTGTGCCTTATTCATATTCAAGAATGAACATTTTTAAATTAAAATACATCAATTGATAAGCATTTCTGAAGTTCTATAATTACTTATGGGCCAGTGGCCTTTTGTTTCTGAGTCCACGTTCTATTTAGTGTGCTACAAGAATATGTATAAAAAGCAATTCTTAAACATGTGGATAAAAGATTATAACAAATTATAAAAATAATGAATTTCAGAGGCACAGACAGACAGAATGTGGAATATATTTTAGGAACAGAGATAAGGCAGTATGTGAAAAGTGTAGGGCATTATTTCCATTAATGTCACATACGATACTTTTTTCTTAAACAATAGAAATAACATAATTTATGTAAGAACTTACCTGATAAATTCATTTCTTTCATATTGGCAAGAGTCCATGAGCTAGTGACATATGGGATATACAATCCTACCAGGAGGGGCAAAGTTTCCCAAACCTCAAAATGCCTATAAATACTCCCCTCACCACACCCACAATTCAGTTTAACGAATAGCCAAGCAGTGGGGTGATAAAGAAAGGAGTAGAAAGCATCAACAAAGGAAATTTGGAAATAATTGTGCTTTATACAAAAAATCATAACCACCATAAAAAGGGTGGGCCTCATGGACTCTTGCCAATATGAAAGAAATGAATTTATCAGGTAAGTTCTTACATAAATTATGTTTTCTTTCATGTAATTGGCAAGAGTCCATGAGCTAGTGACATATGGGATATCAATACCCAAGATGTGGAGTCTTCCACTCAAGAGTCACTAGAGAGGGAGGGAATAAAAAAAAAACAGCCATATTCCGCTGAGAAAATAATCCACAACCCAAAAATAAGTTATTTTCACTTTTGAAAGAAAAAAACAAATCAAAAAGCAGAAGAATCAAACTGAAACAGCTGCCAGAAGAACTTTTCTACCAAAAACTGCTTCCGAAGAAGCAAATACATCAAAATGGTAGAATTTAGAAAATGTATGCAAAGAGGACCAAGTGGCTGCTTTGCAAATCTGATCAACTGAAGCTTCATTCTTAAAAGCCCATGAAGTAGAGACTGATCTAGTAGAATGAGCTGTAATTCTCTGAGGCGGGGTTTGACCCGACTCCAAATAAGCTTGATGAATCAAAAGTTTCAACCAAGAAGCCAAGGAAATAGCAGAAGCTTTCTGACCTTTCCTAGGACCAGAAAATAAAACAAATAGACTAGAAGTCTTCCTGAAATTTTTAGTAGCTTCCACATAATATTTCAAAGCTCTTACCACATCCAAAGAATGTAAGGATCTCTCCAAAGAATTCTTAGGATTAGGACATAAAGAAGGGACAACAATTTCTCTACTAATGTTGTTAGAATTCACAACCTTAGGTAAAAATTGAAAAGAAGTCCGCAAAACTGCCTTATCCTGATGAAAAATCAGAAAAGGAGACTCACAAGAAAGAGCAGATAGCTCAGAAACTCTTCTAGCAGAAGAGATAGCCAAAAGGAACAACACTTTCCAAGAAAGTAGTTTAATGTCCAAAGAATGCATAGGTTCAAATGGAGGAGCCTGTAAAGCCCTCAGAACCAAATTAAGACTCCAAGGAGGAGAAATTGACTTAATGATAGGCTTAATATGAACTAAAGCCTGTACAAAACAGTGTATATCAGGAAGTATAGCAATTTTTCTGTGAAATAAAACAGAAAGAGCAGAGATTTGTCCTTTCAAGGAACTTGCAGACAAACCCTTATCCAAACCATCCTGAAGAAACTGCAAAATTCTAAGAATTCTAAAAGAATGCCAGGAGAAATTATGAGAAGAACACCATGAAATGTAAGTCTTCCAAACTCTATAATAAATCTTTCTAGAGACAGATTTACGAGCTTGTAACATAGTATTAATCACTGAATCAGAGAAACCTCTATGACATACGAACCAGATCCGCATACCAAAACCTGTGTGGCCATGCTGGAGCCACCAGCAACACAAAAGACTGTTCCATGATGATTTTGGAAATCACTCTTGGAAGGAGAACTAGAGGCGGGAAGATGTAAGCAGGTTGATAACACCAAGGAAGTGTCAGCGCATCCACTGCTTCCGCCTGAACATCCCTGGACCTGGACAGGTATCTGGGAAGTTTCTTGTTTAGATGAGAGGCCATGAGATCTATCTCTGGAAGCCCCCACATCTGAACAATCTGAGAAAACACATCTGGATGGAGAGACCACTCCCCTGGATGTAAAGTCTGGCGGCTGAGATAATCTGCCTCCCAATTGTCTACACCTGGGATATGCACTGCAGAGATTAGACAGGAGCTGGATTCCGCCCAAGCAAGTATCCGAGATACTTCTTTCATAGCTTGGGGACTGTGAGTCCCACCCTGATGATTGACATAAGCCACAGTTGTGATATTGTCTGTCTGAAAACAAATGAACGGTTCTCTCTTTAGTAGAGGCCAGAACTGAAGAGCCCTGAGAATTGCACGGAGTTCTAAAATATTTATTGGTAATCTCGCCTCTTGAGATTTCCAAACCCCTTGTGCTGTCAGAGACCCCCAAACAGCTCCCCAACCTGAAAGACTTGCATCTGTTGTGATCACAGTCCAGGTTGGGCGAACAAAAGAAGCCCCTTGAACCAAACGATGGTGATCTATCCACCATGTCAGAGAGTGTCGTACATTGGGATTCAAGGATATTAATTGTGATATCTTTGTATAATCCCTGCACCATTGATTCAGCATACAAAGCTGTAGAGGTCTCATGTGAAAACGAGCAAAGGAGATTGCGTCCGATGCTGCAGTCATGAGACCTAAAACTTCCATGCACATAGCCACTGAAGGGAATGACTGAGACTGAAGGAGCCGACATGCTGCGACCAATCTTAAACGTCTCTTGTCTGTTAGAGACAGAGCCATGGACACTGAATCTATCTGGAAGCCTAAAAAGGTGACCCTTGTCTGAGGAATCAAGAAACTTTTTGGTAAATTGATCCTCCAACCATGTTTCCGAAGAAACAACACTAGTTGATTCGTCTGAGATTCTGCAGTATGTAAAGACTGAGCTAGTACCAAGATATCGTCCAAATAAGGAAACACCTCTATACCCTGTTCTCTGATTACAGATAGTAGGGCACCCAGAACCTTTGAAAAGTTTCTTGGAGCTGTTGCTAGGCCAAATGGAAGAGCAACAAATTGGTAATGCTCGTCTAGAAAAGAGAATCTCAGAAACTGATAGTGTTCTGGATGAATCGGAATATGAAGGTATGCATCCTGCAAGTCTATTGTGGACATATAATGTCCTTGCTGAACAAAAGGCAGAATAGTCCTTATAGTCACCATCTTGAAAGTTGGTACTCTTACATAATGATTCAAAATTTTCAGATCCAGAACTGGTCTGAACAAATTGTCTCTTTGGTACAATGAATAGGTTTGAATAAAACCCCAAACCTTGTTCCTGAGGAGAAACTGGCATGATTACCCCCTGAAGACTCCAGGTCTGAAACACACTTCAGAAAAGCCTGAGCTTTTACTGGATTTACAGGAATGTGTGAGAGAAAAAAATCTTCTCACAGGAGGTCTTACTTTGAATCCTATTCGATACCCTTGAGAGACAATGCTCTGAATCCAATGATTTTGGACAGATTTTATACAAAAATCCTTGAAAAACCTTAATCTGCCCCCTACCAGCTGAGCTGGAATGAGGGCCGCACCTTCATGCGGACTTAGGGGCAGACTTTGGTTTCCTAAATGGCTTGGATTTATTCCAATTTGAGGAAGGCTTCCAACTGGAAGCAGATTCCTTGGGAGGAGGATTGAGTTTTTGTTCCTTATTCTGACGAAAGGAACGAAAACGGTTAGAAGCCTTAGATTTACCCTTAGGTTTTTTATCCTGAGGCAAAAAAACTCCTTTTCCTCCAGTGATAGTTGAAATAATAGAATCCAACTGAGAACCAAATAAATTATTACCTTGGAAAGAAAGAGATAGTAATCTAGATTTAGATGTCATATCAGCATTCCAAAATTTAAGCCACAAAGCTCTTCTAGCTAATACAGCTAAAGACATGGATCTAACATCAATTTTGATAATATCAAAAATGGCATCACAAATAAAATGATTAGCATGCTGCAGTAGGCGAACAATGCTAGATATGTCAGAATCCAATTCATGTTGCGCTAAATTTTCCAACCAGAAAGTTGATGCAGCCGCTACATCACCCAAAGAAACAGCAGGTCTGAGAAGATGACCTGAATATAAATAGGCCTTCCTTAGATAAGATTCAAGCTTCCTATCTAAAGGATCCTTAAAGGAAGTTCTATCTTCCATAGGAATAGTGGTACGTTTAGCAAGAGTAGAAATAGCCCCATCAACTTTGGGGATTTTTTCCCAAAACTCTATAGATTTTGCTGGTAAAGGATACAATCTCTTAAACCTTGAAGAAGGAATAAAGGAAGTACCTGGCTTATTCCATTCCCTAGAAATCATATCAGAAATAGCCTCAGGAATGGGAAAAACACTTGGAGAAACCACAGGAGGTTTAAAAACAGCATTTAAACGTTTATTAGACTGAACGTCAATAGGACTGGTTACCTCAATATCCAAAGTAATTAACACTTCTTTTAATAAAGAACGCATATACTCTAGTTTAAATAAATAAGTAGATTTGTCAGTGTCAATATCTGAGGAAGGATCTTCTGTTTCAGATAATTCATCCACTTCTGATGAGGATCTATTATGTTGTTGGTCATTTGAAATTTCATCAGCTAAATGAGAAGTTTTAAAAGACCTTTTACGTTTATTAGAAGGTGGAAATGCAGACAAAGCCTTCATAATAGATTCAGAAACAAATTCTTTAAAATTTACAGGTATATCATGCACATTAGAAGTTGAAGGAACTGCAACTGGCAATGTACTATTACTGATAGAACACTATCTGCATGTAAAAGTTTATCATGACAATTATTACAAATGACATTCGGTGGAATAATTTCTACAATTTTACAACAAATGCACTTAACTCTGGTAGAACCGATGTCAGGCAGCAATGTTCCAGCAGAAACTTCAGAGACAGGATCAGATTGGGACATCTTGCTCAATGTAAGAGAAAAAACAACATATAAAGCAAAATGATCTATTTCCTTAAATGACAGTTTCAGGAATGGGAAAAAATGCAAAAACATAGGCCTCTTGATAGAAAAGAAAGCAGGAGGCAAACAACAATGGGGTATTGTAATAATGAAGAAAAATTGGCGCCAAGTATGACGCACAACATAACGTAAACTTTTTTGGCGCCAAAAAATGACCGGAAATGACACACTTGCGTCACTAATGACGCCGCCGTGTGAAAGGTCTCGACGTCACGTATGACGCCGGAAATGACGAAGTTGCGTCAAAAACGTAATTTCCCCGCGCCAAAAAGGTTTGCGCCAAAAATGACACAATAAAGTCTAACATTTGACGCACCCGCGGGCCTAATACCCGCAAATGCAAAAGCAGTCAAATTGAAAAAGACAAAACCCCAGGTAAGAAACAAATTTCTTAAAGTGTTTATATTCCCAAATATGAAACTGACAGTCTGCAGAAGGAAATACATGAACCTGACTCATGGCAAATATAAGTACAATACATATATTTAGAACTTTATATAATTTGCATAAAGAGCCAAACCATAGCTGAGAGTGTCTTAAGTAAATGAAAACATACTTACCAAAAGACACCCATCCACATATAGCAGATAGCCAAACCAGTACTAAAACAGTTCTTTAGTAGAGGTAATGGTAAATTTGAGAATATATCGTCGATCTGAAAAGGGAGGTAGGAGATGAATCTCTACGACCGATAACAGAGAACCCATGAAAAAGACCCCTGTTAGGGAAATCATCGTATTCAATAGGTGATACTCCCTTCACGTCCCTCTGACATTCGCTGTACTCTGAGAGGAATCGGCCTTCAACAATGCTGAGAAGCGCATATCAACGTAGAAATCTTAGCACAAACTTACTTCACCACCTCCATAGGAGGCAAAGTTTGTAAAACTGAATTGTGGGTGTGGTGAGGGGTGTATTTATAGGCATTTTGAGGTTTGGGAAACTTTACCCCTCCTGGTAGGATTGTATATCCCATATGTCACTAGCTCATGGACTCTTGCCAATTACATGAAAGAAATGTATAATTTATCTACAGAACAT
Source organism: Bombina bombina (assembly GCF_027579735.1). Lineage (NCBI taxonomy): Eukaryota > Metazoa > Chordata > Amphibia > Anura > Bombinatoridae > Bombina > Bombina bombina. The sequence goes on from NC_069503.1 coordinate 956,908,066, forward strand.
AAAGATATATATATATATATATATATATATATATATATATATATATAGTCAATAGTGATAAAATAATTATATGTTCTAACAAATTAGAGCATGTAACTTTTTCACTGTAAGAGCCATTTATTCTCTGGCAGTGTATGTGTATAAATATAATATACACACACACACACACACACATATACAGTATATATATATATATATATATATATATATATATATATATCTATCTATATATATATATATACACATATACATATATATATACACACACACACACATATATACACACACACAGTATTACATACACAGTTAATGCCAGAGAGTAAAAGTGGGGAAAAAAAACATAATTTATGTAAGAACTTACCTGATAAATTCATTTCTTTCATATTAACAAGAGTCCATGAGCTAGTGACGTATGGGATATACATTCCTACCAGGAGGGGCAAAGTTTCCCAAACCTTAAAATGCCTATAAATACACCCCTCACCACACCCACAAATCAGTTTAACGAATAGCCAAGAAGTGGGGTGATAAGAAAAAGTGCGAAGCATATAAAATAAGGAATTGGAATAATTGTGCTTTATACAAAAAAATCATAACCACCACAAAAAAGGGTGGGCCTCATGGACTCTTGTTAATATGAAAGAAATGAATTTATCAGGTAAGTTCTTACATAAATTATGTTTTCTTTCATGTAATTAACAAGAGTCCATGAGCTAGTGACGTATGGGATAATGACTACCCAAGATGTGGATCTTTCCACACAAGAGTCACTAGAGAGGGAGGGATAAAATAAAGACAGCCAATTCCTGCTGAAAATAATCCACACCCAAAATAAAGTTTAACAAAAAACATAAGCAGAAGATTCAAACTGAAACCGCTGCCTGAAGAACTTTTCTACCAAAAACTGCTTCAGAAGAAGAAAATACATCAAAATGGTAGAATTTAGTAAAAGTATGCAAAGAAGACCAAGTTGCTGCTTTGCAGATCTGGTCAACCGAAGCTTCATTCCTAAACGCCCAGGAAGTAGATACTGACCTAGTAGAATGAGCTGTAATTCTTTGAGGCGGAATTTTACCCGACTCAACATAGGCAAGATGAATTAAAGATTTCAACCAAGATGCCAAAGAAATGGCAGAAGCTTTCTGGCCTTTCCTAGAACCGGAAAAGATAACAAATAGACTAGAAGTCTTACGGAAAGATTTCGTAGCTTCAACATAATATTTCAAAGCTCTAACAACATCCAAAGAATGCAATGATTTCTCCTTAGAATTCTTAGGATTAGGACATAATGAAGGAACCACAATTTCTCTACTAATGTTGTTGGAATTCACAACTTTAGGTAAAAATTCAAAAGAAGTTCGCAACACCGCCTTATCCTGATGAAAAATCAGAAAAGGAGACTCACACGAAAGAGCAGATAATTCAGAAACTCTTCTAGCAGAAGAGATGGCCAAAAGGAACAAAACTTTCCAAGAAAGTAATTTAATGTCCAATGAATGCATAGGTTCAAACTGAGGAGCTTGAAGAGCTCCCAGAACCAAATTCAAACTCCAAGGAGGAGAAATTGACTTAATGACAGGTTTTATACGAACCAAAGCTTGTACAAAACAATGAATATCAGGAAGAATAGCAATCTTTCTGTGAAAAAGAACAGAAAGAGCAGAGATTTGTCCTTTCAAAGAACTTGCGGACAAACCCTTATCCAAACCATCCTGAAGAAATTGTAAAATTCTCGGTATTCTAAAAGAATGCCAAGAAAAATGATGAGAAAGACACCATGAAATATAAGTCTTCCAGACTCTATAATATATCTCTCGAGATACAGATTTACGAGCCTGTAACATAGTATTAATCACGGAGTCAGAGAAACCTCTATGACCAAGAATCAAGCGTTCAATCTCCATACCTTTAAATTTAAGGATTTCAGATCCGGATGGAAAAAAGGACCTTGTGACAGAAGGTCTGGTCTTAACGGAAGAGTCCATGGCTGGCAAGATGCCATCCGGACAAGATCCGCATACCAAAACCTGTGAGGCCATGCCGGAGCTATTAGCAGAACAAACGAGCATTCCCTCAGAATCTTGGAGATTACTCTTGGAAGAAGAACTAGAGGCGGAAAGATATAGGCAGGATGATACTTCCAAGGAAGTGATAATGCATCCACTGCCTCCGCCTGAGGATCCCGGGATCTGGACAGATACCTGGGAAGTTTCTTGTTTAGATGAGAGGCCATTAGATCTATCTCTGGGAGCCCCCACAATTGAACAATCTGAAGAAATACCTCTGGGTGAAGAGACCATTCGCCCGGATGCAACGTTTGGCGACTGAGATAATCCGCTTCCCAATTGTCTACACCTGGGATATGAACCGCAGAGATTAGACAGGAGCTGGATTCCGCCCAAACCAAAATTCGAGATACTTCTTTCATAGCCAGAGGACTGTGAGTCCCTCCTTGATGATTGATGTATGCCACAGTTGTGACATTGTCTGTCTGAAAACAAATGAACGATTCTCTCTTCAGAAGAGGCCAAAACTGAAGAGCTCTGAAAATTGCACGGAGTTCCAAAATATTGATCGGTAATCTCACCTCCTGAGATTCCCAAACTCCTTGTGCCGTCAGAGATCCCCACACAGCTCCCCAACCTGTGAGACTTGCATCTGTTGAAATTACAGTCCAGGTCGGAAGAACAAAAGAAGCCCCCTGAATTAAACGATGGTGATTTGTCCACCACGTTAGAGAGTGTCGAACAATCGGTTTTAAAGATATTAATTGAGATATCTTCGTGTAATCCCTGCACCATTGGTTCAGCATACAGAGCTGAAGAGGTCGCATGTGAAAACGAGCAAAGGGGATCGCGTCCGATGCAGCAGTCATAAGACCTAGAATTTCCATGCATAAGGCTACCGAAGGGAATGATTGTGACTGAAGGTTTCGACAAGCTGTAATCAATTTTAGACGTCTCTTGTCTGTTAAAGACAGAGTCATGGACACTGAATCTATCTGGAAACCCAGAAAGGTTACCCTTGTTTGAGGAATCAAAGAACTTTTTGGTAAATTGATCCTCCAACCATGATCTTGAAGAAACAACACAAGTCGATTCGTATGAGACTCTGCTAAATGTAAAGACGGAGCAAGTACCAAGATATCGTCCAAATAAGGAAATACCACAATACCCTGTTCTCTGATTACAGACAGAAGGGCACCGAGAATCTTTGTGAAAATTCTTGGAGCTGTAGCAAGGCCAAACGGTAGAGCCACAAATTGGTAATGCTTGTCTAGAAAAGAGAATCTCAGGAACTGATAATGATCTGGATGAATCGGAATATGCAGATATGCATCCTGTAAATCTATTGTGGACATATAATTCCCTTGCTGAACAAAAGGCAATATAGTCCTTACAGTTACCATCTTGAACGTTGGTATCCTTACATAACGATTCAATAATTTTAGATCCAGAACTGGTCTGAAGGAATTCTCCTTCTTTGGTACAATGAAGAGATTTGAATAAAACCCCATCCCCTGTTCCGGAACTGGAACTGACATAATTACTCCAGCCAACTCTAGATCTGAAACACAATTCAGAAATGCTTGAGCTTTCACTGGATTTACTGGGACATGGGAAAGAAAAAATCTCTTTGCAGGAGGTCTCATCTTGAAACCAATTCTGTACCCTTCTGAAACAATGTTCTGAATCCAAAGATTGTGAACAGATTTGATCCAAATTTCTTTGAAAAAACGTAACCTGCCCCCTACCAGCTGAACTGGAATGAGGGCCGTACCTTCATGTGAACTTAGAAGCAGGCTTTGCCTTTCTAGCAGGCTTGGATTTATTCCAGACTGGAGATGGTTTCCAAACTGAAACTGCTCCTGAGGACGAAGGATCAGGCTTTTGTTCTTTGTTGAAACGAAAGGAACGAAAACGATTGTTAGCCCTGTTTTTACCTTTAGACTTTTTATCCTGTGGTAAAAAAGTTCCTTTCCCACCAGTAACAGTTGAAATAATAGAATCCAACTGAGAACCAAATAATTTGTTTCCCTGGAAAGAAATGGAAAGTAGAGTTGATTTAGAAGCCATATCAGCATTCCAATTCTTAAGCCATAAAGCTCTTCTGGCTAAGATAGCCAGAGACATAAATCTAACATCAACTCTAATAATATCAAAAATGGCATCACAGATGAAATTATTAGCATGCTGGAGAAGAATAATAATATCATGAGAATCACGATTTGTTACTTGTTGCGCTAGAGTTTCCAACCAAAAAGTTGAAGCTGCAGCAACATCAGCCAATGATATAGCAGGTCTAAGAAGATTACCTGAACATAGATAAGCTTTTCTTAGAAAAGATTCAATTTTTCTATCTAAAGGATCCTTAAACGAGGTACCATCTGACGTAGGAATGGTAGTACGTTTAGCAAGGGTAGAAATAGCCCCATCAACTTTAGGGATTTTGTCCCAAAATTCTAACCTGTCAGGCGGAACAGGATATAATTGCTTAAAACGTTTAGAAGGAGTAAATGAATTACCCAATTTATCCCATTCCTTAGCAATTACTGCAGAAATAGCATTAGGAACAGGAAAGACTTCTGGAATAACCGCAGGAGCTTTAAAAACCTTATCCAAACGTATAGAATTAGTATCAAGAGGACTAGAATCCTCTATTTCTAAAGCAATTAGTACTTCTTTAAGTAAAGAGCGAATAAATTCCATCTTAAATAAATATGAAGATTTATCAGCATCAATCTCTGAGACAGAATCCTCTGAACTAGAAGAGTCCAAAGAATCAGAATGATGGTGTTCATTTAAAAATTCATCTGTAGAGAGAGAAGATTTAAAAGACTTTTTACGTTTACTAGAAGGAGAAATAACAGACAAAGCCTTCTTTATGGATTCAGAAACAAAATCTCTTATGTTATCAGGAACATTCTGCACCTTAGATGTTGAGGGAACTGCAACAGGCAATGGTACATCACTAAAGGAAATATTATCTGCTTTAACAAGTTTGTCATGACAATTATTACAAACAACAGCTGGAGAAATAGCTACCAAAAGTTTACAGCAGATACACTTAGCTTTGGTAGATCCAGCAGGCAGTGGTTTTCCTGTAGTATCTTCTGGCTCAGATGCAACGTGAGACATCTTGCAATATGTAAGAGAAAAAACAACATATAAAGCAAAATAAATCAAATTCCTTATAAGACAGTTTCAGGAATGGGAAAAAAATGCCAAACATCAAGCTTCTAGCAACCAGAAGCAAATGAAAATGAGACTGAAATAATGTGGAGACAAAAGCGACGCCCATATTTTTTGGCGCCAAATAAGACGCCCACATTATTTGGCGCCTAAATGCTTTTGGCGCCAAAAATGACGCCACATCCGGAACGCCGACATTTTTGGCGCAAAATAACGTCAAAAAATGACGCAACTTCCGGCGACACGTATGACGCCGGAAACGGAAATGAATTTTTGCGCCAAAAAAATCCGCGCCAAAAATGACGCAATAAAATGAAGCATTTTCAGCCCCCGCGAGCCTAACAGCCCACAGGGAAAAAAGTCAAATTTTTGATGATAATTTAAAGCATAATCCCAAATATGAAACTGACTGTCTGGAAATAAGGAAAGTTGAACATTCTGAGTCAAGGCAAATAAATGTTTGAATACATATATTTAGAACTTTATAAATAAAGTGCCCAACCATAGCTTAGAGTGTCACAGAAAATAAGACTTACTTACCCCAGGACACTCATCTACATGTTTGTAGAAAACCAAACCAGTACTGAAACGAGAATCAGTAGAGGAAATGGTAAATATAAGAGTATATCGTCGATCTGAAAAGGGAGGTAAGAGATGAATCTCTACGACCGATAACAGAGAACCTTATGAAATAGACCCCGTAGAAGGAGATCACTGCATTCAATAGGCAATACTCTCCTCACATCCCTCTGACATTCACTGCACGCTGAGAGGAAAACCGGGCTCCAACTTGCTGCGGAGCGCATATCAACGTAGAATCTAGCACAAACTTACTTCACCACCTCCCTTGGAGGCAAAGTTTGTAAAACTGATTTGTGGGTGTGGTGAGGGGTGTATTTATAGGCATTTTAAGGTTTGGGAAACTTTGCCCCTCCTGGTAGGAATGTATATCCCATACGTCACTAGCTCATGGACTCTTGTTAATTACATGAAAGAAAAGACATGCTCCAATTTGTTAGAACATATATATATATATATATATATATATATCTCCATACATATACACACACACACACATATATATATGTGTCAGTGTGTGTGTTTAAACCCTACATAGGGGTTAAACACATAGGTAAAGTGGCATTCTGAAACCACAGACAAATCTAATAAGCAATGCTAGATGTACAGCTGAATCTTGCAACTAGTGCTGCTTGGATCTGTAGCAGTTTCCACTTGAGATCAGCAGTTTTCTGCAGCTTCCAAATGCTACTTTAGCTATGTGTTTAACATCCTTCCCGCAAAGAGGTTAAACACATAGATATGTAAGGTTGATAGTGATAAAATTACATGCGCTAACAAATAAGAGCTTATCTTTTTTTTTTTAATAGGCCCTTTAAAGGGTCATGAAACAATTTTTTTCTGTTGTGATTCAAACAGATCATTCAGTTTTAAAACAGTTTTCTATTTACTTATATTGCACCAGTCCCAGGAACCACTTCCTATCAGCATTTCAACAAAGGATACCAAGAAAATGAATTAAATTTAATTAAAAAAAAGTAGTAAACTGGATTTTATTTTTTTTAAATGCTACACTTCATATGTACTGTGAAAGAAATGTTTTGTCCCTATAAGTTCCAATAATTTTAATACATTACTTAAGGTTTTTTTTTTTTTTAAAGGGGTATGATACCTAAATGTTGAAACACTTGAAAGTGACACAGCATAGCTGTAAAATACTGACTAGAACATATCACCTGAACATCTCTATGTAAAAAAGAAAGATATTTTACCTCAAAATGTCCTAAGTATTCACACCCCATTGTAAAGGACTTTAAGCAGCAAATCAATATGCCTGTCCTGGGACTTGCAAGGGAGTGAGCCTCATGCACTAACTTATGTTATTTCCCTATTCAGTTTAAGGAAGTTTACTATGAAATCTCATGAGATCACATTAAAAAAAGGTAATGACCTCAGCACTGCTGATGCTGATTGGCTGCAGTTCATTTCTTCTTTTTTTACCCTGCAGCTGGGCAGTAACCGAAAGATAACTTTTCACAGAGCACTTACTCTAGTGAGCTGAGGAAATTGTGAGGTAAAATATCTTCCTTTTTACATATTGATCTTAAGATGATATTTTCCTGTCAGCCTTTTACAGTTATGCTGCATCACTTTCAAGTGATTATGTATTGTGTATCAACTATTATGTCCCTTTAAAATTACAGAGTTAGAATGTGTCTGCTCTTTAACCCCGTCTAAGCACCCATGTACGCAATCACAAAGACAGCAAATTCTAAAATCTTCTTATAGTAACAGATCAACACATTACTATCTCTTCTGTAAAAAACACATCTATAAAACACAGAGACCAAAACTTAATCATTGACATTTCTAGTCATTTGTTGACTGTTTCTCATCTTCTAAAATATGTATTTTCTGTTGTGTGCAAAAGGATCATTGGCTAAACTGCTGGACACTGACTGAACAGTTGTGTACTAAAAGCACAAGGGACCGTTCTCTGCAGGAGACTTGGTGAAGAGTCTATTTGCAACAGACAAAACATGTCAAATAAGTCTTCTTATTCAGACTACAGAATTTTGCTTGTGGGGAAGCAGATTTCACATCAATCTTATTTTGTGTACAGATTACTTCAGCAAAGAGCTGTGGAAGCTGCAGAGAAATAGTGTGGGAATCTGGGTGAAAAGGTTTACTGTAGTTCTTTTTCATTCAGAAAATATGAAAGAGCCAATCAATGTTGTTCGTGTCCAAGTCTCATATTACTGAGGGTACTGCACTTGGAAATTGCAAATTTTAATAGAAATAAATTTTATTGTAATGTAGCTCTAAGACTGTTCAATACAGCCAACTTAAAGGAAAAGTCAACTATACTATACCACTCTGCAGTGTCTTAAATAATTCTAAATTTATGTGGACCTTCATTCATCATTTTATTGGATCCAACTTAGTAAACTTCAAATCCTACCTTTTACACTGATACCTTTTCACGCAGTAACGCTGGCTGGACGGGAAAAAAAAAAAAAAATGTTTTTGAATTACGAATTTCATTCTATAAGTTCTGATTTGTCCCCCACTGGCGTCCCAACTGACTCGCTCTACGCCTAGTCGCCTACTAATCTAAATACGCATGCGTGTCTCACTGAAATCTAGACCTGATTACTGCGGGTGTTTCAACGCATGCACAATATAATTAAGCATAACAAGAACGCGCACGGAGGTCCTCGTAAGAGAGGGTGGGACCACTCTTGCGTGCAAAGGAGTAAAACCAGGAAATGAGCGGGTGGGGGGAGGAAGCACTTATAACGGTATGGGAATAATTATATAAATATCTTCAAAGGAATAAATATTTTTTTTTTAAAATAATTAACGACTGAGTTGATCGAGATAAGATTAGTCAATGACATTGATATTGATTTGAAAAATTTACTTTCACTTTAATGCAGAGACCTTTTTTTTAGTTAATACGTAATAGGGCTGTTTAGAATTTCCAAGCTGTTATACCTACAGTACTGTTCATGGGCTCCCACATACCTAGTATACACAGTAGCACCTACGGACTGATTGGCCATACTGTGCTGAGACAGAGTCTCACATTTATATGTAACAGTTGCAGTGCTACTTGGCAATGTTTAATAGTATTCATTTTATTGCAATTTCCCAGAGTAGTTCCCTTCAAGAGGCTTTACAGGAGTAAGCCAGTACTTGGAGACCTGAAAATGTTTAACATTGCCTGGCCCTTTAACCCCTTAATGACAGACGAAGTGCAGGGTACGTCCTCTAAAAAAAAAAATACAGTTAACGACCGAGGACGTACCCTGCAGGTCGTCGGTCTGGAAAGCGACTGCAAGCGATTCTGCTCGCTTCCAGACAATTTCCAGTTATTGCAGTGATGCCTCGATATCTAGGCATCCTGCAATAACCTTCCATAGCCATCCGATGCAGAGAGAGCCACTCTGTGGCCCTCTCTGCACCGGACATCGATGGCCGGTATTGTTGGTGGGTGGGAGCCGGTCTGGGAGGCGGGTGGCAGCCACCGATACATCTGATGATGCAAGAGGGGGGCGGGATCGTGGGCGGAATAATGGGGGCGTGCACGGATGCGTGTGTGCACGGGGGCAGGCGCGGGTGGGAACGGCTACACTACAGCAAAACTGTTAGAGAAAAGTGGACTAGAGTGGGGTAATAATGTAATTTAAAAAAAAGGATCTAAGGGATCTGGGGGGAAGCTACACTACAGAGGAAAAAAAAAAAAAGTTAAAAAAAGCATTTTATTGGTAAACTGGGTACTGGCAGAAAGCTGCCATTACCCAAGATGGCTCCCAATAAGGTGGTGGGGGAGGGTTAGAGAGCTGTTGGGGGGATCCTACACATCAGCATATGTAAATATGCTAAAAAATATATTTAAAAAATTAAGATTACTTATTTTAGTACTGGCAGACTTTCTGCCAGTACTTAAGATGGCAGGGACAATTGGAGTGGGGGAGGGAAGAGAGCTGTTTGGGAGGGATCAGGGCGTCTGATGTGTCAGGTGGAAGGCTGATCTCTACACTAAAGCTAAAATTAACCCTGCAAGCTCCCTACAAATTACCTAATTAACCCCTTCACTGCTGGGCATAATACACGTGTGATGCTCTGCGGCATTTAGCAGCCTTCTAATTACCAAAAAGCAACGCCAAAGCTATATATATCTGCTATTTCTGAACAAAGGGGATCCCAGAGAAGCATTTACAACCATTTGTGCCATAATTGCACAAGCTGTTTGTAAATAATTTCAGTGAGAAACCTAAAATTGTGAAAAATTTAAAGTTTTTTTTTAATTTGGCGGTGAAATGGTGGCATGAAATATACCAAAATGGGCCTAGATCAGTACTTGGGGTTGTCTACTACACTCCACTAAAGCTAAAATTAACCCTAGAAGCTCCCTAATTAACCCCTTCACTGCTGGGCATAATACACGTGTGGTGCGCAGTGGCATTTAGTGGCCTTCTAATTACCAAAAAGTAACGCCAAAGCCATATATGTCTGCTATTTCTGAACAAAGGGGATCCCAGAGAAGCATTTACAACCATTTATGCCATAATTGCACAAGTTGTTTGTAAATAATTTCAGTGAGAAACCTAAAGTTTGTGAAAAAAAATTGTGAAAATATTTTTTTATTTGATCTCATTTGGCGGTGAAATGGTGGCATGAAATATACCAAAATGGGCCTAGATCAATACTTTGGGATGTCTTCTAAAAAAATATATACACATGTCAAGGGATATTCAGGGATTCCTGAAAGATATCAGTGTTCCAATGTAACTAGCGCTAATTTTGAAGAAAAAAAAATGGTTTGGAAAGAGCAAAATGCTACTTGTATCTATTGCCCTATAACTTGGAAAAAAAGCAAAGAACATGTAAACATTGGGCATTTCTAAACGCAGGACAAAATTTAGAAACTATTTAGCATAGGTGTTTTTTGGTGGTTGCAGATGTGTAAGATTTTGGGGCTCAAAGTTAGAAAAAGTGTGTTTTTTTTCCATTTTTTCCTCATATTTTATATTTTTTTATAGTAAATTATAAGATATGATGAAAATAATGATATCTTTAGAAAGTCCATTTAATGGCGAGAAAAATGGTATATAATATGTGTGGGTACAGTAAATGAGTAAGGAAAATTACAGCTAAACAAAAACACTGCAAAAATGTAAAAATATCCTTAGTCCCAAATGACAGAAAATGGAAAAGTGCTGCGGTCATTAAAGGGACATGACACCCACATTTTTTCTTTCATGATTTAGAAAGAGAATGCATTTTTAAACATCTTTCTAATTTACTGCTATTCTCTAATTTGTTTTATTCTCTCGATATTCTTTGCTGAAAAGCATATCTAGATATGCTCAGTAGCTGCTGATTGGTTGCTGCACATGGAAACCTCATGTGATTGGCTCACCCATGTGCATTGCTTTTTCTTCAACTAAGAATATCTAAAAAATGAAGCAAAATAAATAATAGAAGTAAATTGTAATGTGGTTTAAATTTGTATGTTCTATCTGAATCATGAAAGAAAGATTTTGGGTTTAGTGACCATTTAAGAGGTTAAGTAGATAAGAAAGAAAACCAGTATGAATATTGTACATAGAATATTGTATATAGTTAAAACTCATGAACCTACATTATGCAGCATTATTTCTTCTGTCTGTTGCAGCTTTTTTATTTTTCTTTATTTTTCTTTATATAGTATGAATATATAGTGTCAACATTATGTTTTAGAATTCAAACATTGTTCTAAGTAAAATATTTGGTGTGATCACTTTTTGCCTTCAAAACAGCACCAACTCTTCTTGGTGCACTTGCACAAAGTCAGGGATTTCATAGGCATCTATTCAGGTGCATGATTACTCAATTATACCAAACAGGTGCTGATCATCACTTCAATATGTAGATTAAAACACAATCATTAACCATTATAGAAACAGCTTTGTAGGAGGAATAAGACTGGGTGAGGCACAGTCAAACTCTGTTAACAAGGTGAGGTTTCTGAAGATAGTTTAATGTCAAAAGTCATACACCATGGCAGCAATGAGCACAGCACAGCACAGGAGTTTCACAATGTGCTGTCCAAGCTCTTCTAAAGAAGCACAAAGAAACGGCCAATGTTGAGGATGATAAAATAAGTACTCGGCCAAGGAAACTTAGTGTAGCAAATGAAAGACACATCATGCTTACTTCCCTTCACAAAATTGGCAGAAACCAGTGGGACCCTGGTACACCCATCGGCTGTCAAGAGAAGTCTGGTCAAAAGTGGTCTTCATGATAGACCTGAAGCCAAAAAGCCATACCTCCAATGTGGAAACAAGGAAAAATGACTCAACTATGCACAAAAATACAAGAAGAGCAGTAGAAAAACATAATTTATGTAAGAACTTACCTGATAAATTCATTTCTTTCATATTAGCAAGAGTCCATGAGCTAGTGACGTATGGGATATACATTCCTACCAGGAGGGGCAAAGTTTCCCAAACCTCAAAATGCCTATAAATACACCCCTCACCACACTCACAAATCAGTTTAACGCATAGCCAAAAAGTGGGGTGATAAGAAAAAAGTGCGAAAGCATAAAAAATAAGGAATTGGAATAATTGTGCTTTATACAAAAAAATCATAACCACCACAAAAAGGGTGGGCCTCATGGACTCTTGCTAATATGAAAGAAATGAATTTATCAGGTAAGTTCTTACATAAATTATGTTTTCTTTCATGTAATTAGCAAGAGTCCATGAGCTAGTGACGTATGGGATAATGACTACCCAAGATGTGGATCTTCCACGCAAGAGTCACTAGAGAGGGAGGGATAAAATAAAGACAGCCAATTCCGCTGAAAATAATCCACACCCAAAACAAAGTTTAAATCTTATAATGAAAAAAACTGAAATTATAAGCAGAATAATCAAACTGAAACAGCTGCCTGAAGTACTTTTCTACCAAAAACTGCTTCAGAAGAAGAAAACACATCAAAATGGTAGAATTTAGTAAAAGTATGCAAAGAAGACCAAGTTGCTGCTTTGCAAATCTGATCAACCGAAGCTTCATTCCTAAACGCCCAGGAAGTAGAAACTGACCTAGTAGAATGAGCTGTAATCCTTTGAGGCGGAGTTTTACCCGACTCGACATAAGCATGATGAATTAAAGATTTCAACCAAGATGCCAAAGAAATGGCAGAAGCCTTCTGACCTTTCCTAGAACCGGAAAAGATAACAAATAGACTAGAAGTCTTTCGGAAATTCTTAGTAGCTTCAACATAATATTTCAAAGCTCTAACTACATCCAAAGAATGCAATGATTTCTCCTTAGAATTCTTAGGATTAGGACATAATGAAGGAACCACAATTTCTCTACTAATGTTGTTAGAATTCACAACCTTAGGTAAAAATTGAAAAGAAGTTCGCAACACCGCCTTATCCTGATGAAAAATCAGAAAAGGAGACTCACAAGAAAGAGCAGATAATTCAGAAACTCTTCTGGCAGAAGAGATGGCCAAAAGGAACAAAAAACTTTCCAAGAAAGTAATTTAATGTCCAAAGAATGCATAGGTTCAAACGGAGGAGCTTGAAGAGCCCTCAGAACCAAATTCAAACTCCAAGGAGGAGAAATTGACTTAATGACAGGTTTTATACGAACCAAAGCTTGTACAAAACAATGAATATCAGGAAGATTAGCAATCTTTCTGTGAAAAAGATCAGAAAGAGCAGAGATTTGTCCTTTCAAGGAACTTGCAGACAAACCTTTATCCAAACCATCCTGAAGAAACTGTAAAATTCTCGGAATTCTAAAAGAATACCAGGAAAAATAATGAGAAAGACACCAAGAAATATAAGTCTTCCAGACTCTATAATATATCTCCCTAGATACGGATTTACAAGCCTGTAACATAGTATTAATCACAGAGTCAGAGAAACCTCTTTGACTTAGAATCAAGCGTTCAATCTCCATACCTTTAAATTTAAGGATTTGAGATCCTGATGGAAAAAAGGACCTTGTGACAGAAGGTCTGGTCTTAATGGAAGAGTCCACGGTTGGCAAGAGGCCATCCGGATAAGATCCGCATACCAAAACCTGTGAGGCCATGCTGGAGCCACCAGCAGAACAAACGAGCATTCCTTAAGAATCTTGGAGATTACTCTTGGAAGAAGAACTAGAGGCGGAAAGATATAGGCAGGATGATACTTCCAAGGAAGTGACAACGCATCCACTGCTTCCGCTTGAGGATCCCTGGATCTGGACAGATACCTGGGAAGTTTCTTGTTTAGATGAGAAGCCATCAGATCTATTTCTGGAAGACCCCACATTTGAACAATCTGAAGAAATACCTCTGGGTGAAGAGACCATTCGCCCGGATGTAACGTTTGGCGACTGAGATAATCCGCTTCACAATTGTCTATACCTGGGATATGAACCGCAGAAACTAGACAGGAGCTGGATTCTGCCCATACCAGAATTCGAGATACTTCTTTCATGGCCAGAGGACTGTGAGTCCCTCCTTGATGATTGATGTATGCCACAGTTGTGACATTGTCTGTCTGAAAACAAATGAACGATTCTCTCTTTAGAAGAGGCCAAGACTGAAGAGCTCTGAAAATTGCACGGAGTTCCAAAATATTGATCGGTAATCTCACCTCCTGAGATTCCCAAACCCCTTGTGCTGTTAGAGACCCCCAAACAACTCCCCAACCTGTCAGACTTGCATCTGTTGAAATTACAGTCCAGGTCGGAAAAACAAAAGAAGCCCCCTGAACTAAACGATGGTGATCTGTCCACCACGTCAGAGAGTGTCGTACAATCGGTTTTAAAGATATTAATTGAGATATCTTTGTGTAATCCCTGCACCACTGGTTCAGCATACAGAGCTGAAGAGGTCGCATGTGAAAACGAGCAAAGGGGATCGGTCCGATGCAGCAGTCATAAGACCTAGAATTTCCATGCATAAGGCTACCGAAGGGAATGATTGTGATTGAAGGATTCGACAAGCTGAGATCAATTTTAGACGTCTCTTGTCTGTCAGAGACAGAGTCATGGACACTGAATCTATCTGGAAACCTAAAAAGGTAACCCTTGTTTGAGGAATCAATGAACTTTTCGGTAAAATGATCCTCCAACCATGATCTTGAAGAAACAACACAAGTCGATTCGTATGAGATTCTGCTAAATGTGAAGACTGAGCAAGTACCAAGATATCGTCCAAATAAGGAAATACCACAATACCCTGTTCTCTGATTACAGACAGGAGGGCACCGAGAACCTTTGTAAAAATCCTTGGAGCTGTTGCTAGGCCAAATGGCAGAGCCACAAACTGGTAATGCTTGTCTAGGAAAGAGAATCTCAGAAACTGATAGTGATCTGGATGAATCGGAATATGCAGATATGCATCCTGTAAATCTATTGTGGACATATAATGCCCTTGCTGAACAAAAGGCAGAATAGTCCTTATAGTTACCATTTTGAATGTTGGTATCCTTACATAACGATTCAATATTTTTAGATCCAGAACTGGTCTGAAGGAATTCTCCTTCTTTGGTACAATGAAGAGATTTGAATAAAACCCCAGCCCCTGTTCCAGAACTGGAACTGGCATAATTACTCCAGCCAACTCTAGATCTGAAACACATTTCAGAAATGCTTGAGCCTTTGCTGGATTTACTGGGACACGGGAAAGAAAAAATCTCTTTGCAGGAGGCCTTATCTTGAAGCCAATTCTGTACCCTTCTGAAACAATGTTTTGAATCCAAAGATTGTAAATTGAATTGATCCAAATTTGTTTGAAAAAACGTAATCTGCCCCCTACCAGCTGAGCTGGAATGAGGGCCGCACCTTCATGTGGACTTGGGAGCTGGTTTTGGTTTTCTAAAAGGCTTGGACTTATTCCAGACTGGAGATGGTTTCCAAACTGATACCGCTCCTGAGGGCTAAGGATCAGGCTTTTGTTCCTTATTGTGACGAAAGGAACGAAAACGATTATTAGACCTAAATTTACCTTTAGATTTTTTATCCTGTGGTAAAAAAGTTCCTTTCCCTCCAGTAACAGTTGAGATAATAGAATCCAACTGAGAACCAAATAATTTATTACCCTGGAAAGAAAGGGAAAGGAAAGTTGACTTAGAAGACATATCAGCATTCCAAGTTTTAAGCCATAAAGCTCTTCTAGCTAAAATAGCTAGAGACATATACCTGACATCAACTCTAATGATATCAAAGATGGCATCACAAATAGTTATTAGCATGTTGAAGAAGATTAACAATGCTATGAGAGTTATGATCTGTTACTTTTTGCGCTAAAGCTTCTAACCAAAAAGTTGAAGCTGCAGCAACATCCGCTAAAGATATAGCAGGTCTAAGAAGATTACCAGAACATAAGTAAGCTTTTCTTAGAAAGGATTCAATCTTCCTATCTAAAGGATCCTTAAAGGAAGTACCATCTGCCGTAGGAATAGTAGTACGTTTAGCAAGAGTAGAGACAGCCCCATCAACCTTAGGGATTTTGTCCCAAAATTCTAATCTGTCTGATGGCACAGGATATAATTGCTTAAAACGTTTAGAAGGAGTAAATTAATTACCCAAATTATTCCATTCCCTGGAGATTACTTCAGAAATAGCATCAGGGACAGGAAAAACTTCTGGAATAACTACAGGAGATTTAAAAACCTTATTTAAACGTTTAGATTTAGTATCAAGAGGACCAGAATCCTCTATTTCTAAAGCAATTAGTACTTCTTTAAGTAAAGAACGAATAAATTCCATTTTGAATAAATATGAAGATTTATCAGCATCAACCTCTGAGACAGAATCCTCTGAACCAGAGGAACCACTATCAGAATCAGAATGATGATGTTCATTTAAAAATTCATCTGAAAAATGAGAAGTTTTAAAAGACCTTTTACGTTTACTAGAAGGGGGAATAACAGACATAGCCTTCTTAATAGATTTAGAAACAAAATCTCTTATGTTATCAGGAACACTCTGAGTATTAGATGTTGATGGAACCACAACAGGTAATGTAACATTATTAAAGGAAATATTATCTGCATTAACAAGTTTGTCATGACATTCATTACAAACAACAGCTGGAGGAACAGATACCATAAGTTTACAACAGATACACTTAACTTTGGTAGATCCAGCACCAGGCAGCGTTTTTCCAGAAGTATCTTCTAACTCAGTGTCAATCTGGGACATCTTGCAATATGTAATAGAAAAAACAACATATAAAGCAAAATTTATCAAATTCCTTAAATGACAGTTTCAGGAATGGGAAAAAATGCCAGTGAACAAGCTTCTAGCAACCAGAAGCAATAAATAATGAGACTTAAATAATGTGGAGACAAAAGTGACGCCCATATTTTTTAGCGCCAAAAAAGACGCCAACATTATTTGGCGCCTAAATGCTTTTGGCGCCAAAAATGACGCCACATCCGGAACGCCGACACTTTTGGCGCAAAAAAACGTCAAAAATGACGCAACTTCCGGCGACACGTATGACGCCGGAAACAGAAAAAACTTTTTGCGCCAAAAAAGTGCGCGCCAAGAATGACGCAATAAAATGAAGCATTTTCAGCCCCCGCAAGCCTAACAGCCCACAGGAAAAAAGTCAAATTTTAAGGTAAGAAAAAAATTGATTTATTCAAATGCATTATCCCAAATATGAAACTGACTGTCTGAAATAAGGAACGTTGAACATCCTGAGTTAAGGCAAATAAATGTTTGAATACATATATTTAGAACTTTAAGCTATGGTTGGGCACTTTTGTATAGAGTGTCACAGAAAATAAGACTTACTTACCCCAGGACACTCATCTACATGTAGTAGAAAGCCAAACCAGTACTGAAACGAGAATCAGTAGAGGTAATGGTATATAAGAGTATATCGTCGATCTGAAAATGGAGGTAAGAGATGAATCTCTACGACTGATAACAGAGAACCTATGAAATAGACCCCGTAGAAGGAGATCACTGCATTCAAATAGGCAATACTCTCCTCACATCCCTCTGACATTCACTGCACGCTGAGAGGAAAACCGGGCTCCAACCTGCTGCGGAGCGCATATCAACGTAGAATCTAGCACAAACTTACTTCACCACCTCCATAGGAGGCAAAGTTTGTAAAACTGATTTGTGGGTGTGGTGAGGGGTGTATTTATAGGCATTTTGAGGTTTGGGAAACTTTGCCCCTCCTGGTAGGAATGTATATCCCATACGTCACTAGCTCATGGACTCTTGATAATTACATGAAATAAATAATAGCAGTAGAGAATAATGGCAGCAGAATGGCAGCAGGTGCTAGGCTGATCAGTGATGAGTCAAAATATCTGGCTGTAGCAGAATGCAGTTAGTTTACCGAAGGGATGGAAGGAGGTGCAAAGATGAGTGTCTGCAGGCAACAGTGAAGAATTGTGGAGGTTCCTTGCAAGTTTGGGGCTGCATTTCTACAAATGGAGTTGTGCCGTGTGCAAGTGTATCTAGAAGAATTGATGTTTTGAAGGCAAAGGGTAGATTTTTCTCCTGTTCACTCCCTCGCATTTTGTTAATTGATAAAAAATTATCTATTAACATTTTTATTTTTTAAAGCATTCTTACTTTACAGCATTTTTTCACACCTGCCTAAAACTTTTGGACAGTAGTGTATATTATCATTACTAACGCGTTTTATGCATGGATACAGAAGGCGTTAGCTCTAAAGAGTTATAGTGATGGGTACTTCCCATGACTAATATCTGTAAACGCATGTTGGCCAGACAAAGTATTGCTCTGATAGCACACTGTCCAGGCTGTGAAAAAACAAGCAAGCAAGCAGGTGGGCAAACTCACAAGTGAAATGTGTACCATGTGGGCAACCGCTGTTCAAAATCAGACATCAATATGATAGAAGAAACATAAGATTTGTGGCACTTGCCCAGACGTGTGTTTTTGTCTTGTAGGAAGAAATACAAGATTGTAATTTTGCAGCCTGCATTGTTGGGACTTATTCAAAAAGGCGGATAGAATGTGTCCTCAAACATATCCAGTAGTGTGTCCTTAAGCATTTAAAGCTAAACACTGGATAAATATTATCCATCTATTTGTTTGCGAACACCACTGTATGCAACAGAGCGGCAGTGGAGGGTGGGAAACATGCAGCAGAGAAGGTACCATCTAAACAACAGGTTTTCTTTAGTATAGTTTTATATTTAGACACTTATTTCTATTTAATTATAGTTAATTGCTACAGACACAAAATAAGGCATGCTTTACCGATAGCTGCACACCAATGGAGTGCGTACGTATCCTGGTATAAGTTGCATCCATATGGACAATATGTATTTGTTGCCTTTCTTTTTGAATAGGTGAAGGGAATGTGTATAGCGTGACCTTTACAGACACACATTCCTCTAGGACATGGGGACCCTGGAGGTGACTCATGCTGCTAGCATGTACAATTCTATTCAATTTTTTATATTCTCTACAGTTATCAAATACATTATTAGATATACTTATCAGTGTTTAAAACTATAATATAATGTATTAAATTAATCCTAAATTTTCAGGTCTTGTTTTAAGGAAAAGTTATTTATTGCTAGACTAATGTTGAAGCCTTACAAGATAGCACTATTTCTGCTCCAGCAAATCATGTCTAGTCATTTCAATTAGCTTCCAGCATCTCCACTTTGGCGCCTTTCTAATTTAGCAGTAAGTCAGCAGGAGGTCCATCTTCCCTTGCTTGAAAGGTTTATTATTCATGACCAGCTAAAATGAAATCTCTTTTTTGAAGTCTACCACCAACTAACTATTCACAGTGAGCGGTTTTGCTTTGAACTCCCGCATTTCCAGGTGCAGACATAATCAGTTTTTAATGCATCTCCAAAGATAATAATACTGCTGACACTTCAAACATATTGAGATTTTCCAAGAAAATATACTAAGGTCTATATTTTACCCAGGAAAAAACATTGTTTCTTGTATAGGGATGTAATATAATTTGTTAATCTAGTACTTCAAGGGACACTAAATGCAAATGTTTTATTTAATGATTTAGATAGAGCATGCAATTTAAAGCAACTTTCTAATTTACTCTTATTAACAATTTTTCTCTGTTCTCTTGCTATCTTTATTTAAAAAGCAGGAATGTGATGCATAGGAGCTGGCCCCTTTTTGGTTAAGAACGTGGGTTATGCTTGCTTATTGGTGGGTAAATGTCAGCCTCCAATAAGCAAGCGCTATTCATGGGGCTGAACCTAAAATAGGCTGGATGCTAAGATTTACATGATTTTCAAATAAAGATAGCAAGAGAATGATGAAAAATTGATAATAGGAGTAAACTAGAAAGTTGCTTAAAATTACAAGATCTATCTGAATCATGAAAGAAAAAAATGGGGTTCAGTGTCCTTTTAAAGAATGGGGATTGGCAGCTTAGAGTCCATTTTGAAATTATTAAGCAGATCTAAGTTCTCTTGCAAAAGGCGGAATACTTTACAGGGAGTGCAGAATTATTAGGCAAGTTGTATTTTTGAGGATTAATTTTATTATTGCACAACAACCATGTTCTCAATGAACCCAAAAAACTCATTAATATCAAAGCTGAATAGTTTTGGAAGTAGTTTTTAGTTTACTTTTAGTTATAGCTATTTTAGGGGGATATCTGTGTGTGCAGGTGACTATTACTGTGCATAATTATTAGGCAACTTAACAAAAAACAAATATATGCCCATTTCAATTATTTATTTTTACCAGTGAAACCAATATAACATCTCAACATTCACAAATATACATTTCTGACATTCAAAAACAAAACAAAAACAAATCAGTGACCAATATAGCCACCTTTCTTTGCAATGACACTCAAAAGCCTGCCATCCATGGATTCTGTCAGTGTTTTGATCTGTTCACCATCAACATTGCGTGCAGCAGCAACCACAGCCTCCCAGACACTGTTCAGAGAGGTGTACTGTTTTCCCTCCTTGTAAATCTCACATTTGATGATGGACCACAGGTTCTCAATGGGGTTCAGATCAGGTGAACAAGGAGGCCATGTCATTAGATTTTCTTCTTTTATACCCTTTCTTGCCAGCCACGCTGTGGAGTACTTGGATGCGTGTGATGGAGCATTGTCCTGCATGAAAATCATGTTTTTCTTGAAGGATGCAGACTTCTTCCTGTACCACTGCTTGAAGAAGGTGTCTTCCAGAAACTGGCAGTAGGACTGGGAGTTGAGCTTGACTCCATCCTCAACCCGAAAAGGCCCAACAAGCTCATCTTTGATGATACCAGCCCAAACCAGTACTCCACCTCCACCTTGCTGGCGTCTGAGTCGGACTGGAGCTCTCTGCCCTTTACCAATCCAGCCACGGGCCCACCCATCTGGCCCATCAAGACTCACTCTCATTTCATCAGTCCATAAAACCTTAGAAAAATCAGTCTTGAGATATTTCTTGGCCCAGTCTTGACGTTTCAGCTTGTGTGTCTTGTTCAGTGGTGGTCGTCTTTCAGCCTTTCTTACCTTGGCCATGTCTCTGAGTATTGCACACCTTGTGCTTTTGGGCACTCCAGTGATGTTGCAGCTCTGAAATATGGCCAAACTGGTGGCAAGTGGCATCTTGGCAGCTGCACGCTTGACTTTTCTCAGTTCATGGGCAGTTATTTTGCACCTTGGTTTTTCCACACGCTTCTTGCGACCCTGTTGACTATTTTGAATGAAACGCTTGATTGTTCGATGATCATGCTTCAGAAGCTTTGCAATTTTAAGAGTGCTGCATCCCTCTGCAAGATATCTCACTATTTTTGACTTTTCTGAGCCTGTCAAGTCCTTCTTTTGACCCATTTTGCCAAAGGAAAGGAAGTTGCCTAATAATTATGCACACCTGATATAGGGTGTTGATGTCATTAGACCACACCCCTTCTCATTACAGAGATGCACATCACCTAATATGCTTAATTGGTAGTAGGCTTTCGAGCCTATACAGCTTGGAGTAAGACAACATGCATAAAGAGGATGATGTGGTCAAAATACTCATTTGCCTAATAATTCTGCACTCCCTGTATGGTTTGAGTAAAGTGTACCTTTTAACAAATTAGCCATAAACTAATAATAATTGTCAATAAATATGTTATACGTACTATATAACATGCACTCACTCACTATGCTTTCATGACACACACACACATATACCTATACACACACACACAGTGAAAGTAGTCACTGTAAATGAAAACATACAGACAAACATCCAGTGACTGCTCAAATAGCCATTAGCGCTGCATACTATGTAACTGTTGATGTGACGCATTGACAACATCTCTCTGGGAACAGTGCATACAGACCATTGTTCCGTAAGTTTCTATTACAGTAAAAGCCAATAATGTGATGGCTTTAATTAGAATGTTTTTGGTAATACAAATGTAAAGCAAAATGATTTTGTTATCCCTTTGTGTTGAGTTCAATTTCTATATACACATTCTGTTCACTCGGGATACATTGCTCATGGGCTGATACGGATTATTTTCTATAGCTTTATTGGCAAACTTGCACCTTTACAAACATGAAAACAGTACTTCTATTAACAACAGTATTGCCCTTTTAAAAACAAGGATCTGTAACACATTAAAGGGATATTAAACATTAAATACATGCTAGACATAATTATCTATTCAAAGCATAGATTAGCCTTAGAATAATATCTAGATCCATTTTTTTAAATTATATTAGCCGTTTAAATATTGAAGATGTTAGTGTATAGGTTAAATTTCTATAAAGTACTCTATTTTCAATAAAGTAATGTGTGCCACCATGTTTGAACAAATTTTCTATTTATTGCTTTCTTCTGCTGAGAACAATTAGGGACAGATAAAAATCAGGCACAAAAATAGGGTTTGTGCAAACAAGGCTGTGCGGAAACCCTGTTAGATAATCGTATGTTCCTGGTTTGGACAGTTTCTTTTATTACTTGTTTTAGATTTGTCCCTCATTGTTCTCATCAGGAGAGCAAGACAACAGGAAAACAAGTTCAAACATGGTGGAGCCTATTTCTTTATAGAAACTCAGTGGAATTTAAAAAAACAAACAATTTTCAGGGTTGAATTACCTGAAAAGGGGACACAAATAATGAAAGTATATTGCAATGTTTGTTAACTAGACATATTTAGATTTTAAAATACACGATCTAAAACATTAAATTAGACAAGTCTATATAGTCCTAGTATGGTCTAATATTAGTTGTTACTAGGCATTAGAGACAAAAATAAATTGAAAATATGTTCTCTTCATTAGGATTACACCAAATGACAAGCGTAATTTTAACCCTACCAAACATTCCTTAGGAAAAGTACTGCTTGATGATAGACTAAAGGGAAAAGTTATTAAAGGGACATTAAACACTAAAACGCTAGCTAGAATGATGCATTCAATGAAAAGATTTGTCTGTGAAAAAAAATTTTTTTTTAAAGTTTCATAAGCTGTTTAAATATGGGCAAAATAAGTGTAAAGTAAGTTTAAGTGTTTATAAAAAAAAAATTGGGAGCTAGAGAGTGCAGCCAATGGCTGTGTGGAATAGAACAGTGTTCTGCACTTTCTCAACAAGAACTAAAAAGCTCACAATTTTAGAATGGAATTGCAGGAAAATAAATAATGAAAGTATAGAGACTTTTTTCTTTATATATAAGAATGATCATTTTATATTACCGTCTCTTTAAGGAAGGGCTGTATAACATATTAATAGGGATATAAAAAGTTTTCTTACTGAAAATGTATTGTATGCTCCTTTGGTAGCAGCCAAGGTCACTTTTCTTCAATTCTCACACCTGTGAAAAAAAACAAAAACATACTTTTAATTAATGTTACTTTAAAAAAAAAAAAAATGATGATGATCAAGACTAGATTTCTCAACACAAGACTAGCCCATTAAAAGTAGGCTAGTCCACAGGAAAGGCATTTTGCAATAGTGGTTATACAGGTGGCCCTCGTTTTACAACGGTTCAATTTACACCGTTTCAGAATAACAACCTTTTTTTCCAGTCATGTGACTGCTATTGAAAAGCATTGAGAAGCAGTGCATTTATTAAAATAGCCAGTAGATGGAGCTGTCCGCTTGTGTTGCAGCAAAGCCAAGCAAGCTGAAATTAATCAGTTTAACCAGACCTGAGCTATTGAGCAGATTTCAAAGGAACAAGATCTTCCTGTCTATAAATCAGTCCAGATTGGAATGCATAGAAAGAACTGTTTGCAGAAAAATGCAAGTGAAGTCTGTGTTGAGTGATTATTTTATTAGGTTTATAATGCTGTTTAGCATTTAAAGTCTTTATTTCAAAGCTTTAAAAATAATGTATTTGGTGTTACTTATGACAATTTTGAGAGGGGCCTGGAACCTATCTCCCTCACTTCCCATTGACTTACATTATAAACTGGGTTTCGATTTACAACCGTTCCTTCTGGAACCTAACCCCGGCGTAAACTGAGGGCTACCTATAGTTGTCCACAACTGATATAGTATTAGTAAATTGTCATCTTGAAGTAGCATTGTTATTGGTAAATAGTATTAAAGGGATAGGAAACTCAAAATTAAACTTGCGTGATTCAGATAGAGCATGTCATTTTAAGACATTTTTAAATTCACTTCTATTTTCAAATGTGCTTCGCTCTTTTGGTATCCCTTGTTGAAAAAGAATACACACATATCATACACTAGTGGGAGCTGTTGCTGATGGATGCCAGCACAAATTTGTCTCTTGTGATTGGCTAACTAGATGTGTTCAGCTAGATTCCAGTAGTGCAATGCTGTTCCTTCAGCAAAGGATAACAAGATTCTGAAGCAAATTTGAGAATAGAAGTAAATTGGAAAGTTGTTTAAAATGGTAGGTTCTATTCTAATCATGAAAGAAAATGTTGTGGTTTTCTGTCTCTTTAATGTTAAACTCTCTGAATTGACTACTAACATGTCAATCTTTTACAAATGCCGTTAGGTTTTTAGAAGGTCTATTAAAATAAACAAAATTAAAAGATTGTGCTCTAAAAATATATTTAGTATAACTTACTGAATCAAAAACAAGGTACTGCTGTATTTGCTTTGTTCAGTCTGATAGATTTTATATATATATATATATATATATATATATATATATATATATATATATATATATATATATATATATATATATCATAATTTATGTAAGAACTTACCTGATAAATTCATTTCTTTCATAATGGAAAGAGTCCATGAGCTAGTGACGTATGGGATATAATACCCAAGATGTGGAAGTCCACAGAGTCACTAGAGAGGGAGGGATAAAATAAAAACAGCTATTTCCGCTGAGAAATTAAATCCAAATATTAAGTTTTTCATAACAATAATAAAAAACTGGAGACTTCCGGTAGGCGGGCAAACAAGGCAGTCGCAGAAACTCCGAGCTCCGTGCACCGGAGATATAATATAACCCCTCAAGACTACTTATTCTGCCGAGCCCCACACTCAAAGGCACTGTCGGGTAGCGCAAAGCTCCGCCGACCATTACAGCAGTGTGTGGATTCCTACATCTGGTCCAGCGACCGGGAGCACCATCGAGGAGAGGCGCCAAGCTGCAGCGCTCCGCCATCTTGACTCACGCCGCAGCCAGGCGCAGAGCAGACAAGCACCGCAATCAAGTAAGCGATAGAGACACCCTGATACCTAGCTAAAGTAAGACCCCTGTAACGACATTTATCTGACATTTGCTCTCGCCTTGCTGAGGGTGGTCTGAGTGTCCTAAGGGATATTAGAAGAGCAGGCCAGACAGCCGGAGCCAGAGTTCTGAACTTTATGTGGATATCCACGCGGCTGCCACAATCACTTTATCTAAGGGAACATATTGCAACACACGGCACTTTAAATCAAAGAGGCATATGCCTCCCGATTGACAGCATAGTCTACCCGGCATAAAGAGCGTTACAGAGTGGTGACGATCATACAACCGGGGCCATCGCTAAGTGGGCACACAGCACCGACTAGGTGTAAAATACTTCAAGCATACCGGTCACTAGTCAGCCTATATCCACAACGGGTCACAGCGGTCTAAACCTTCTTGGGGTGGCCTAACTCCTGATTAGTTATCCTACATATAACATCTTGAGACTCGAGAGCTGGAAAGTCTATATTTGTGGGATTTATTGACTACAAGTACAAGAGAGCACATCACACAATATGTTCCCCGGGGGCTTATAGAGAGATACAGATAAAAATAACAGAGTATTGATCACAATAAGCTTCGATGAAAGTTGATAAATTCTTTTTCAAGATTCCACCCACTACACCTGCAGACATGTCGCACAGAGCGAAACACACCGACAACAAGAGACAGCAGAAATTTATGGCAGAAAATCAAGCAGATGATACCGCCTTGATGTCTCAGGATACCTCCCCGAGATTAGACCACAGTGCTCTACTGCAAGAATTAAAATCTTTTTTCCTTCCAAAGATGGATTCATTACAAACAGGTGTGGACACCCTTACATGTGAAGTACGCCAGTTTGCAACTAGAATAACTGCTGCTGAGACTAGGATCTCAGACGTAGAGGACAGACAGGTCTCACATGACGCAACTATCAAACAACTGGTAAGGAAAACACAAATACTCCAAGACCGAGTAGACGACCTGGAAAACAGAAGTCGGCGCAACAACCTTCGGTTGGTGGGGGTGCCAGAATCTATCAAAGGCAAAACCTTGCTGGAGTTTGTGGCTCTGACCTTTCCGAAACTTCTGGGTATTCATCCAGACATTCTACCAATCGATGTAGAAAGAGCGCACCGCATAGGCCCGGAGAGAGGCCTGGATCAGGAAAAAACATAATTTATGTAAGAACTTACCTGATAAATTCATTTCTTTCATATTAACAAGAGTCCATGAGCTAGTGACGTATGGGATATACATTCCTACCAGGAGGGGCAAAGTTTCCCAAACCTTAAAATGCCTATAAATACACCCCTCACCACACCCACAAATCAGTTTAACGAATAGCCAAGAAGTGGGGTGATAAGAAAAAAAGTGCGAAGCATATAAAATAAGGAATTGGAATAATTGTGCTTTATACAAAAAAATCATAACCACCACAAAAAAGGGTGGGCCTCATGGACTCTTGTTAATATGAAAGAAATGAATTTATCAGGTAAGTTCTTACATAAATTATGTTTTCTTTCATGTAATTAACAAGAGTCCATGAGCTAGTGACGTATGGGATAATGACTACCCAAGATGTGGATCTTTCCACACAAGAGTCACTAGAGAGGGAGGGATAAAATAAAGACAGCCAATTCCTGCTGAAAATAATCCACACCCAAAATAAAGTTTAACAAAAAACATAAGCAGAAGATTCAAACTGAAACCGCTGCCTGAAGAACTTTTCTACCAAAAACTGCTTCAGAAGAAGAAAATACATCAAAATGGTAGAATTTAGTAAAAGTATGCAAAGAGGACCAAGTTGCTGCTTTGCAGATCTGGTCAACCGAAGCTTCATTCCTAAACGCCCAGGAAGTAGATACTGACCTAGTAGAATGAGCTGTAATTCTCTGAGGCTGAATTTTACCCGACTCAACATAGGCAAGATGAATTAAAGATTTCAACCAAGATGCCAAAGAAATGGCAGAAGCTTTCTGGCCTTTCCTAGAACCGGAAAAGATAACAAATAGACTAGAAGTCTTACAGAAAGATTTCGTAGCTTCAACATAATATTTCAAAGCTCTAACAACATCCAAAGAATGCAACGATTTCTCCTTAGAATTCTTAGGATTAGGACATAATGAAGGAACCACAATTTCTCTACTAATGTTGTTGGAATTCACAACTTTAGGTAAAATTCAAAAGAAGTTCGCAACACCGCCTTATCCTGATGAAGAATCAGAAAAGGAGACTCACAAGAAAGAGCAGATAATTCAGAAACTCTTCTGGTAGAAGAGATGGCCAAAAGGAACAAAACTTTCCAAGAAAGTAATTTAATATCCAATGAATGCATAGGTTCAAATGGAGGAGCTTGAAGAGCCCCCAGAACCAAATTCAAACTCCAGGAGGAGAAATTGACTTAATGACAGGCTTTATACGAACCAAAGCTTGTACAAAACAATGAATATCAGGAAGAATAGCAATCTTTCTGTGAAAAAGAACAGAAAGAGCAGAGATTTGACCTTTCAAGGAACTTGCGGACAAACCCTTATCTAAACCATCCTGAAGAAATTGTAATATTCTCGGTATTCTAAAAGAATGCCAAGAAAAATGATGAGAAAGACACCAAGAAATATAAGTCTTCCAGACTCTATAAGATATCTCTCTGGATACAGATTTACGAGCCTGTAACATAGTATTAATCACAGAGTCAGAGAAACCTCTTTGACCAAGAATCAAGCGTTCAATCTCCATACCTTTAAATTTAAGGATTTCAGATCCTGATGGAAAAAAGGACCTTGAGACAAAAGGTCTGGTCTTAACGGAAGAGTCCACGGTTGGCAAGAGGCCATCCGGACAAGATCCGCATACCAAAACCTGTGAGGCCATGCCGGAGCTACCAGCAGAACAAACGAGCATTCCTTCAGAATCTTGGAGATTACTCTTGGAAGAAGAACTAGAGGCGGAAAGATATAGGCAGGATGATACTTTCAAGGAAGTGAAAATGCATCCACTGCCTCCGCCTGAAGATCCCGGGATCTGGACAGATACCTGGGAAGTTTCTTGTTTAGATGAGAAGCCATCAGATCTATTTCTGGAAGTTCCCACATTTGAACAATCTGAAGAAATACCTCTGGGTGAAGAGACCATTCGCCCGGATGCAACGTTTGGCGACTGAGATAATCCGCTTTCCAATTGTCCATACCTGGGATATAAACCGCAGAGATTAGACAGGAGCTGGATTCCGCCCAAACCAAAATTCGAGATACTTCTTTCATAGCCAGAGGACTGTGAGTCCCTCCTTGATGATTGATGTATGCCACAGTTGTGACATTGTCTTATCTGAAAACAATGAACAACTCTCTCTTCAGAAGAGGCCAAGACTGAAGAGCTCTGAAAATTGCACGGAGTTCCAAAATATTGATCGGAAATCTCACCTCCTGAGATTCCCAAACCCCTTGTGCCGTCAGAGACCCCCACACAGCTCCCCAACCTGTAAGACTTGAATCTGTTGAGATTATAGTCCAGGTCGGAAGAACAAAGAAGCCCCCTGAACTAAACGATGGTGATCTGTCCACCATGTCAGAGAGTGTCGTAAAATCGGTTTAAAGATATTAATTGAGATATCTTTGAGTAATCCCTGCACCATTGGTTCAGCATACAGAGCTGAAGAGGTCGCATGTGAAAACGAGCAAAGGAGATCGCATCTGATGCGGCAGTCCTAAGACCCAACATTTCCATGCATAAGGCTACCAAAGGGAATGATTGTTTTGACAAGCTGATATCAATGTTAAACTTCTCTTGTCTGACAAGGACAGAGTCATAGACACTGAATTTATATAGAAACCTAAAAAGGTTACCCTTGTCTGAGGAATCAATGAACTGAATGGTAAATTGATCCTCCAACCATGAACTTGAAGAAACAACACAAGTCGATTCGTATGAGATTCTTCGAAAATGAGAAGACTGAGCAAGTACCAAGATATCGTCCAAATAAGGAAATACCAAAACCCTATTCTCTGATTACAGAAGAAGGGCACCGAGAACCTTTGAAAAAAATTCTTGGAACTGAGGCTAGACCAAACAGTAGAGCCACAAAACTGGTAATGCTTGTCTAAAAAGAGAATCTCAGACACTAAAAGTGATCTGGATGAATCGGAATATGCAGATACACATCCTGTAAATCTATTGTAGACATATAATGCCCTTGCTAAACAAAAGGCAGGATAGTCCTACAGTAACCATCTTGAATGTTGGTATCCTAACATAACGATTCAATAATGATAGATCCAGAACTGGTCTGAAGGAATTGACCTTCTTTGGTACAATGAAGAGATAAAATAAAACCCCAGCCCCTGTTCCAGAACTGGAACTGGCATAAATACTCCAGCCAACTCTAGATCTGAAACACATTTCAGAAATGCTGAGCCTTGCTGTGTCAACTGGGACACGGGAAAGAAAAGAATCTCTTAGCAGGAGGCCTTAACTTGAAGCCAATTCTGTACCTTTCTGAAACAATGTTTCTGAAACCAGAGATTAAGAACGGAATTGATCCAAATTTCTTTGAAGAAAACGTAATCTGCCCCATACCAGCTGAGCTGGAATAAGGGCCGCACCTTCATAGGTACTTAGGAGCTGACTATAGGTTTCTATAAGGCTTGGATATATTCCAAACTGGAAATAGTTTCCAAACTGATACCGCTCCTGAGGATGAAGGATCAGGCTTTTGTTCCTTGTTGTGAGGAAAGGAACGAAATGATTATTTACCCTGGAAAGAAAGGGAAAGCAAAGTTGACTTAGAAGACATGTCAGCATTCCAAGTTTAATCCATAAAGCTTTTCTAGCTAAAATAGCTAGAGACATATACCTGACATCAACTCTAATGATATCAAAAGATGGTATCACCAATAAAATAATTAGCATGTTATAGAATAATAATAATGCTATAAAATTATGATCTGTTACCTGTTGCGCTAAAGCTTCTAACCAAAAAGTTGAAGCTGCAGCAACATCCGCTAAAAATATAGCAGGTCTAAGAAGATTACCTGAACATAAGTAAGCTTTTCTTAGAAAAGATTCAATTTTCCTATCTAAAGGATCCTTAAATGAAGTACTATCTGCCATAGGAATAGTAGTACATTAGCAGGAGTAGAGACAGCCCCATAACCTTAGGGATTTTTGTCCCAAAAAACTCTAATCTGTCAGATGGCACAGGATATAATTTGCTTAAACGTCTAGAAGGAGTAAATAAATTACCCAAATTATTCCATTCCCTGGAAATTACTTCAGAAATAGCATCAGGGAGATAAAACACTTCTGGAATAACTACAGGAGATTTAAAAACCTTATTTAAACGTTTACATTTAGTATCAAGAGGACCAGAATCCTCTATTTCTAATGCAAATAACACTTCTTTAAGTAAAGAACGAATAAATTCCATCTTGAACAAATACAAAGATTTATCAGCATCAACCTCTGAGACAGAAACCTCTGAACCAGAAGAACCATTATCAGTATCAGAATGATGATGTTCATTTAAAAATTCATCTGAAAAAAAGAGAAGTTTTAAAAGACTTTTATGTATACTAGAAGGAGAAATAACAGACATAGCCTTCTTAATGGATTTAAAAAATAAAATCTCTTATGTTATCAGGAACACTCTGAAAATTAGATGTTGACGGACAGCAACAGGTAATGTAATAGTACTAAAGGAAATTTTATCTGCATTAATAAGTTTGACATGACATGCAATACAAATAACAGCTGGAGAAACAGATACCAAAAGTTTATAGCAGACTTAGCTTGGTAGCTCCAGCACTGTGCAGTGATTTTCCTGTAGTATCTTCTGACTCAGTTGCAACGTGGAACATCTTGCAATATGTAAAAGAAAAAAACAACATATAAAGCAAAATTGATCAAATTCCTTAAATGACAGTTTCAGGAATGGGAAAAAAATGCCAGTGAACAAGCTTCTAGCAACCAGAAGCAATAAATAATGAGACTTAAATAATGTGGAGACAAAAATGACGCCCATATTTTTTAGCGCCAAAAAAGACGCCCACATTATTTGGCGCCTAAAATGTTTTTGGCGCCAAAAATGACGCCACATCCGGAACGCCGACATCTTTGACGCAAAATAACGTCAAAAAATGACGCAACTTCCGGCGACACGTATGACGCCGGAAACGGAAAAGAATTTTTGCGCCAAAAAAGTCCGCGCCAAGAATGACGCAATAAAATGAAGCATTTTCAGCCCCCGCGAGCCTAACAGCCCACAGGGAAAAAAGTCAAATTTTTGAGGTAAGAAAAAATATGATAATTCAATGCATAATCCCAAATATGAAACTGACTGTCTGGAAATAAGGAAAGTTGAACATTCTGAGTCAAGGCAAATAAATGTTTGAATACATATATTTAGAACTTTATAAATAAAGTGCCCAACCATAGCTTAGAGTGTCACAGAAAATAAGACTTACTTACCCCAGGACACTCATCTACATGTTTGTAGAAAGCCAAACCAGTACTGAAACGAGAATCAGTAGAGGAAATGGTAAATATAAGAGTATATCGTCGATCTGAAAAGGGAGGTAAGAGATGAATCTCTACGACCGATAACAGAGAACCTTATGAAATAGACCCCGTAGAAGGAGATCACTGCATTCAATAGGCAATACTCTCTTCACATCCCTCTGACATTCACTGCACGCTGAGAGGAAAACCGGGCTCCAACTTGCTGCGGAGCGCATATCAACGTAGAATCTAGCACAAACTTACTTCACCACCTCCCTTGGAGGCAAAGTTTGTAAAAACTGATTTGTGGGTGTGGTGAGGGGTGTATTTATAGGCATTTTAAGGTTTGGGAAACTTTGCCCCTCCTGGTAGGAATGTATATCCCATACGTCACTAGCTCATGGACTCTTGTTAATTACATGAAAGAAAAACATAATTTATGCTTACCTGATAAATTTATTTCTCTTGTAGTGTATCCAGTCCACGGATCATCCATTACTTATGGGATATTAACTCCTCCCCAACAGGAAGTGCAAGAGGATTCACCCAGCAGAGCTGCTATATAGCTCCTCCCCTAACTGCCATTACCAGTCATTCGACCGAAAACATGCAGAGAAAGGAAAACCATAGGGTGCAGTGGTGACTGTAGTTTAATGGAAAAATTACCTGCCTTAAAGTGACAGGGCGGGCCGTGGACTGGATACACTACAAGAGAAATAAATTTATCAGGTAAGCATAAATTATGTTTTCTCTTGTTAAGTGTATCCAGTCCACGGATCATCCATTACTTATGGGATACCAATACCAAAGCTAAAGTACACGGATGACGGGAGGGACAGGCAGGCTCTTTATACGGAAGGAACCACTGCCTGAAGAACCTTTCTCCCAAAAAAACAGCCTCCGAAGAAGCAAAAGTGTCAAATTTGTAAAATTTGGAAAAAGTATGAAGAGAAGACCAAGTTGCAGCCTTGCAAATCTGTTCAACAGAAGCCTCATTCTTAAAGGCCCAAGTGGAAGCCACAGCTCTAGTAGAATGTGCTGTAATTCTTTCAGGAGGCTGCTGTCCAGCAGTCTCATAGGCTAACCGTATTATGCTACAAAGCCAAAAGGAGAGCGAGGTAGCCGAAGCTTTTTGACCTCTCCTCTGACCAGAATAAACGACAAACAGGGAAGACGTTTGTCGAAAATCCTTAGTTGCCTGTAGATAAAATTTCAGGGCACGGACTACATCTAGATTGTGTAGCAGACGTTCCTTTTTCGAAGAAGGATTAGGACACAAAGATGGAACCACAATCTCTTGATTGATATTCCTGTTAGTGACCACCTTAGGTAGGAACCCAGGTTTAGTACGCAGAACTACCTTGTCTGAATGAAAAATCAGATAAGGAGAATCACAATGTAAGGCAGATAACTCAGAGACTCTTCGAGCCGAGGAAATCGCCATTAAAAACAGAACTTTCCAAGATAACAACTTGATATCAATGGAATGAAGGGGTTCAAACGGAACCCCCTGTAAAACATTAAGAACTAAGTTCAAACTCCATGGTGGAGCAACAGTTTTAAACACAGGCTTGATCCTAGCTAAAGCCTGACAAAAAGCTTGAACATCCGGAATTTCTGACAGACGTTTGTGTAAAAGAATGGACAGAGCTGAAATCTGTCCCTTTAAGGAACTAGCGGATAAACCCTTTTCTAAACCTTCTTGTAGAAAAGACAATATCCTCGGAATCCTAACCTTACTCCATGAGTAACTCTTGGATTCGCACCAATATAAGTATTTGCGCCATATCTTATGGTAAATCTTTCTGGTAACAGGCTTCCTAGCCTGTATTAAGGTATCAATAACTGACTCAGAAAAACCACGTTTTGATAAAATCAAGCGTTCAAAGTCAGCTTCAGAGAAATTAGATTTTGATGTTTGAAGGGACCCTGGATCAGAAGGTCCTGTTTCAGAGGTAGCGACCAAGGTGGACAGGATGACATGTCCACTAGATCTGCATACCAAGTCCTGCGTGGCCATGCAGGCGCTATTAGAATCACTGATGCTCTCTCCTGTTTGATTCTGGCAATCAATCGAGGAAGCATCGGGAAGGGTGGAAACACATAAGCCATCCCGAAGGTCCAAGGTGCTGTCAAAGCATCTATCAGAACCGCTCCCGGATCCCTGGATCTGGACCCGTAACGAGGAAGCTTGGCGTTCTGTCGAGACGCCATGAGATCTATCTCTGGTTTGCCCCAACGTCGAAGTATTTGGGCAAAGACCTCCGGATGAAGTTCCCACTCCCCCGGATGAAAAGTCTGACGACTTAAGAAATCCGCCTCCCAGTTCTCCACTCCCGGGATGTGGATTGCTGACAGGTGGCAAGAGTGAGACTCTGCCCAGCGAATTATCTTTGATACTTCCATCATTGCTAGGGAGCTTCTTGTCCCTCCCTGATGGTTGATGTAAGCTACAGTCGTGATGTTGTCCGACTGAAACCTGATGAACCCCCGAGTTGTTAACTGGGGTCAAGCCAGAAGGGCATTGAGAACTGCTCTCAATTCCAGAATGTTTATTGGTAGGAGACTCTCCTCCTGATTCCATTGTCCCTGAGCCTTCAGAGAATTCCAGACAGCGCCCCAACCTAGTAGGCTGGCGTCTGTTGTTACAATTGTCCAGTCCGGCCTGCTGAATGGCATCCCCCTGGACAGATGTGGCCGAGAAAGCCACCATAGAAGAGAATTTCTGGTCTCTTGATCCAGAGTAGGGGACAAGTCTGAGTAATCCCCATTCCACTGACTTAGCATGCACAATTGCAGCGGTCTGAGATGTAGGCGTGCAAAGGGTACTATGTCCATTGCTGCTACCATTAAGCCGATCACCTCCATGCATTGAGCTACTGACGGGTGTTGAATGGAATGAAGGACACGGCATG
Source organism: Bombina bombina (assembly GCF_027579735.1). Lineage (NCBI taxonomy): Eukaryota > Metazoa > Chordata > Amphibia > Anura > Bombinatoridae > Bombina > Bombina bombina. The sequence goes on from NC_069503.1 coordinate 956,942,822, forward strand.
CATTTTGAAGCTTTGTTAACCTGTCTTCTGTCAGGTAAATCTTCATTTCTACAGAATCTATAAGAGTCCCCAAGAAGGGAACTCTTGTGAGTGGAAAGAGAGAACTCTTCTTTTCGTTCACCTTCCATCCATGCGACCTTAGAAATGCCAGTACTAACTCTGTATGAGACTTGGCAGTTTGAAAGCTTGAAGCTTGTATCAGAATGTCGTCTAGGTACGGAGCTACCGCAATTCCTCGCGGTCTTAGTACCGCCAGAAGAGCACCCAGAACCTTTGTGAAGATTCTCGGAGCCGTAGCCAATCCGAATGGAAGAGCTACAAACTGGTAATGCCTGTCTAGAAAGGCAAACCTTAGATACCGGTAATGATCTTTGTGAATCGGTATGTGAAGGTAAGCATCCTTTAAATCCACTGTGGTCATGTACTGACCCTTTTGGATCATGGGTAAAATTGTCCGAATAGTTTCCATTTTGAACGATGGAACTCTTAGGAATTTGTTTAGGATCTTTAAATCCAAGATTGGCCTGAAAGTTCCCTCTTTTTTGGGAACCACAAACAGATTTGAGTAAAACCCTTGTCCTTGTTCCGACCGCGTAACCGGATGGATCACTCCCATTAATAAAAGATCTTGTACGCAGCGTAGAAACGCCTCTTTCTTTATTTGGTTTGTTGACAACCTTGACAGATGAAATCTCCCTCTTGGGGGAGAGAATTTGAAGTCTAGAAGGTATCCCTGAGATATGATCTCTAACGCCCAGGGATCCTGGACATCTCTTGCCCAAGCCTGGGCGAAGAGAGAAAGTCTGCCCCCCACTAGATCCGTTCCCGGATCGGGGGCCCTCGATTCATGCTGTCTTAGGGGCAGCAGCAGGTTTCCTGGCCTGCTTGCCCTTGTTCCAGGACTGGTTAGGTCTCCAGCCTTGTCTGTAGCGAGCAACAGCTCCTTCATGTTTTGGTGCAGAGGAAGTTGATGCTGCTCCTGCTTTGAAATTACGAAAGGAACGAAAATTAGACTGTCTAGCCTTAGGTTTGGCTCTGTCTTGAGGCAGGGCATGGCCTTTACCTCTTGTAATGTCAGCGATAATTTCTTTCAACCCGGGCCCGAATAAGGTCTGCCCTTTGAAAGGTATATTAAGCAATTTAGATTTAGAAGTAACGTCAGCTGACCAGGATTTTAGCCACAGTGCTCTGCGTGCCTGAATGGCGAATCCGGAATTCTTAGCCGTAAGTTTAGTTAAATGTACTACGGCATCTGAAATAAATGAGTTAGCTAACTTAAGGGCTTTAAGCTTGTGTGTAATCTCATCTAATGGAGCTGATTCAAGTGTCTCTTCCAGAGACTCAAACCAAAATGCTGCTGCAGCCGTGACAGGCGCAATGCATGCAAGAGGTTGCAATATAAAACCTTGTTGAACAAACATTTTCTTAAGGTAACCCTCTAACTTTTTATCCATTGGATCTGAAAAGGCACAGCTATCCTCCACCGGGATAGTGGTACGCTTAGCTAAGGTAGAAACTGCTCCCTCCACCTTAGGGACCGTTTGCCATAAGTCCCGTGTGGTGGCGTCTATTGGAAACATCTTTCTAAATATCGGAGGGGGTGAGAACGGCTTACCGGGTCTATCCCACTCCTTAGTAACAATTTCAGTAAGTCTCTTAGGTATAGGAAAAACGTCAGTACTCGCCGGTACCGCAAAATATTTATCCAACCTACACATTTTCTCTGGTATTGCAACTGTGTTACAATCATTCAGAGCCGCTAACACCTCCCCTAGTAATACACGGAGGTTTTCCAGCTTAAATTTAAAATTTGAAATATCTGAATCCAGTTTGTTTGGATCAGAACCGTCACCCGCAGAATGAAGCTCTCCGTCCTCATGTTCTGCAAATTGTGACGCAGTGTCTGACATGGCCCTAATATTATCAGCGCACTCTGTTCTCACCCCAGAGTGATCACGCTTACCTCTTAGTTCTGGTAATTTAGCCAAAACTTCAGTCATAACAGTAGCCATATCCTGTAATGTGATTTGTAATGGCCGCCCAGATGTACTCGGCGCTACAATATCACGCACCTCCCGAGCGGGAGATGCAGGTACTGACACGTGAGGCGACTTAGTCGGCATAACTCTCCCCTCGTTGTTTGGTGAAATATGTTCAATTTGTACAGATTGACTTTTATTTAAAGTAGCATCAATACAGTTAGTACATAAATTTCTATTGGGCTCCACTTTGGCTTTAGCACTTATAGCACAGATATCTTCCTCTGAATCAGACATGTTTAACACACTAGCAAATAAACTAGCAACTTGGAAATACTTTTCAAGTAATTTACTATAATATGAAAACGTACTGTGCCTATAAGAAGCACAGAAAAAGTTATGACAGTTGAAAATTAATAAACTGAAAAGTTATAGCATCAAATCTTTGTAAAAAACACAATTTTAGCAAAGGATTGCTCCCATTAGCAAAGGATAACTAACCCTGATAGCAGAAAAAATAAAAAATACAGAAAAACGTTTTTTTATCACAGTCAACTACAATCTCACAGCTCTGCTGTGAGTGATTACCTCCCTCAAAACAAGTTTTGAAGACCCCTGAGTTCTGTAGAGATGAACCGGATCATGCAGGGAAGACAATAAACTTCTGACTGAATCTCCCCCTCACACATAACAGTGAGAGAGATCAGTAAACTGTCATAAATTAAATAAAACGACTGCCAAGTGGAAAAAAAAAATAGTGCCCAAAACATTTTTTCACCCAGTACCTCAGAAAATTAAACGATTTTACATGCCAGCAAAAAACGTTTAACATTAATAAATTGAGTGTTATTAAAAAGCCTGTTGCTAGTCCCTGCAAATTAGGCTAAAGTTTTATGCATACAGTATAATTCCAGTGAAGTATAATCACCACAGTCCTCTCACACATCCTATCTATTCGTTGGGTGCAAGAGAATGACTGGTAATGGCAGTTAGGGGAGGAGCTATATAGCAGCTCTGCTGGGTGAATCCTCTTGCACTTCCTGTTGGGGAGGAGTTAATATCCCATAAGTAATGGATGATCCGTGGACTGGATACACTTAACAAGAGAAAACAAGCCACGCCAAATTATCTTCAAATGCTTGAACTTTCAAGAAAAACTCAAAATCCTCAGAGCCTATCGGGCCCGCAAAGACACCATATATGAAGGATCAAAGCTTCTCCTTTTCCAGGACTATTCCATGGATGTAACTAAGCAAAGAAAAGAGTTCGCTCCTCTGTGTTCCATGCTACACGAGCAGGGAAGACAAGTAGCCTTATTGTTTCCAGCAAAGCTTCGACTACATACACCACATGGGATCAAGCTCTTTCATTCACCACAAGCCCTGAAAAGTTTTTTGGCCACTGAAGAAGGTCAACACCATCCAGTATGAACTTAACTCCTCATCCTAATTGGGATATATCTAGTTCAAGAAGAGTTGATCTTCCTTACATTCTCACCATAAAGTTTCAAGTTTCAAATTTCAAATTCAAATTTAATTTTAAAAATAAAATGGCTGTACAGGCACTACTGCCATATAACACTGGGAGACTTGGTGGCCCTTGGGTCACGAAGAAGGACTGTTGCAGTGGGGGGTCATCCCAGCCCCCATGGGTAATGTTGTACCAACTTTATTTTGTATATCATGGTTATATTTTATTATGGTTTTTAAGTTTTATTGGTTATACAAGTCTCAGCAGCTGTTGTGTTCCAAGACAGCTATTTTTGTCAGCAGATGTAAAGATTGATTTGCAAGCAACAGGTTGGGTTAAGATGTTAAGTTATAAGTCCTTATCACATACTGGTGCAAAACATTCGGCAACTGGCAGACAAGCAACCACAACACCTCACTCATTAAGGGAGATGGGGGGGGGGGGGGGGACGGGGTGAGCAGAGTCAGACACACACTATTAGATCTTACTGTTACAATAGACATACTGGGGGGGGGGGAAATGACCGGGTTTGTGGGGGTCATAGAGGCTATTCACTTTACAGGATACTAGATCAACCATGAATCATATACACACACACACACGCAATTTGGACAGATCCAGACCACACTTACAGCACTCCATGACACGGTTAAGTAGTGAGGCGCTAAAAATAACCTTACACAGTTGGTCAGTAAATCCTCAGATAAAGAAGAGTCTAACCACGAACTCTCGAGAAGTATTTGTAAAAGATGTTGGTCTATTGTTTTAGATGCTCTGTGAAATGTTATATCCACTTGTGGAATTTCTTTAATATACTTTGTCCTGCAATGAGTTATCAACTTCTGAGCCTTACCTCCCTCTGCCTTGACTCTCTTGGTCCAATCCCCCTCTTCTCTTTTCGTTTCTTTTCCTTTCATTTCTCCAGTTCTTGTCCTCTCCCCGTCCCCCCCTTTCCCTTCCCCTTTTTTTTTTTTTTTTTTTTTTTGTCTCCTCACACACCAGACTACACAAAACTTATATAGATGCCACTTAAAGTTATAACCTGGAATGTGGGGGGCCTCAATACACCTATCAAACGAAAGGCGGTCCTTAATCACCTCAGAAAACTGGGCACAGACATTGCTATGCTTCAAGAGACGCACCTCACAGACCTAGAACACCAAAAATTAAAGAGGGAGTGGGTGAATCAAGTAATCTTTTTGTCTCACACGAAAGCCAGTAGGGGTTTAGCAGTAATGTTCGGGAAAAAACTGAAGGTCAACATAAAATCTACATACCTTGACCCTAACTCTAGATACATGATCATTGAGGTAACCGTTGACTCAGTGGACTATGTCCTATGTAACCTATATGCACCAAATCATAGAGATCAAAAATTTTGGGAAAATTTAATAGTACATCTAGCACCCCACTTGGGCTCCAAACTGATAATTGGTGGGGACTTTAACATGTCTCCTACTCACACTCTAGACAGACAATGGCTGGACCCCCTTAAAGCTAAAGATCCCAAAAAAAATTACAAAGCAAAATATGAAGCAAAGATATTCAAAATGTTTGAAACGGACATCAATACTAGTGATGTGTGGAGGTTGATCAACCCAGAGGGCAGAGATTACACGTGCCTTTCAAAGGCCAAGCATACACTGTCTAGGATAGATATCTTCCTTATAGATAATAAATTAACAGATAGGGTTCAGCACTGCAAAATACATGACATATTGATCTCAGACCATGCACCAGTTACATTGACACTAGAGACCGACGGAGTGCACTTCAACAGAAATATTCTTCGCTTTCCCACCCACTTGACAAAATCTGAGTCCTTCATCAAATTCTTACAACATTCTTGGACAGATTATGCAACAGACAATGCCATACATACAGACAATATCTCACTCTTTTGGGAGACAGCCAAAACTGTGTTAGCAGGTAATATTATCTCCTATGCAGCTGAAGTTAAACAAAAGACCCAATATAAACATAGAACACTTCAAAAACAACTAGGCCAGGCTTACCATTTATACCTCCAGACCAACTCGAAAACCCTCTATGATAAATATTTAGCAGCGAAAGCCGAATTGGAGGCTTTTGCACACCAACAAGCAGCCTCTGGTCTACTAAGAACAGCAGGCAGATTCTACAGATTTGGGAGCCGCGCAGGTAAATTGCTGGCCAGGTTGACAAAAGCCCAAACGGCGAAGGTTAATGTGGCTGCTCTGCGTTGGAATGGTCGTACATTCACCAATCCCGCAGATATAGTAAACTGTTTTAAGCAATACTATACCCAGCTATATACCAAACAAACACCAGTCTCACGGGAAAAATTGACTCAGTTCTGGGAATCAATAAGCTTACCACAGGTTACCCCAGAACAATTAGACAAACTTAATGCCCCGATTTCCTCAGAGGAATTAGCCTCCACATTAAAGAATCTACCACAAGGCAAGACGCCAGGCCCAGACGGCCTGCCCTCCGAATTTTATAAAGTCCTGCAACCACAGCTCACCACCACCCTTACTCGACTGTTCAACTCCTTCTTGGGGACAGACTCGCGTCCCTCAAAGGAATTCATGGCGGCACACATCACGCTTATCCCCAAACCAGGCAAGGACCATTCCTTGCCGGAATCATATAGGCCCATTTCACTCCTCAATGTGGACTATAAGATGTTCACCAAACTTATAGCAAACAGACTCAAAACCATTCTCCCGGACCTGATCCACCCAGACCAGACCGGCTTTATATTCAAGCGCACATCTGTGGTAAATTTGCGTAGAGTCTTACAGGTTATAGACTTCTACTGGACAAAGGGAAATAGCGAGGAAGTAAAGGGGGATCGGGAGGCCTTCCTGTTGTCATTGGACGCTGAGAAGGCCTTCGATAGAGTGGAATGGCCCCACCTGATAGAATCCCTTCGTAGATTTGGTTTTAAGGGCCCCTTTTTGGACATACTAGGCAAAATCTACGACTCACCAGTGGCCAGAGTTCTCTCTAATGGCCTCTTCTCGGAAGATCTCTATTTGCAGAGGGGAACCAGACAAGGCTGCCCTCTCTCCCCGCTATTGTTCAACTTAGCATTGGAGCCACTGGCTATAAAGCTCAGACGGACATACCCAGGCATAGTAATAAAGGGGGTCCCCCTTCACTTGGCTTTATACGCGGATGATATGCTATTATTTATCGACTCTCCTCAATTGTGTGTCCCCATTATACTGCAAACAATTGAGGAATTCGGTAGCTTGTCAGGGTACAAGATAAACGCCTCCAAATCAGAGGTCTTGTGGCTGCTTAGACAGCCACATATTGTCCATAATTTCCCTTTTGTGGAGGCTACAGAAGGACTCACATACTTAGGCATCCAGCTGTACCGAGATCCTTCGCGTATTTACAAATCGAATTTATCTAATAAGTGCACACAACTATCTTCCCAACTAGCAAATTGGCTCAATCTCCCTCTGGGACTATCGGGCAGAATTAATCTGGTCAAGATGACCATTTTGCCGAAAATCCTCTACCCAATGCTCATGCTGCCATTTCTTCTAACCAAAGCTGACTTACAACGGCTAACCCGAGCAATCTCTCACTTTATCTGGAAACAGAACAAACCGAGAATAGCGATGGAAAAATTACACCTTCCATACTCTGCTGGAGGCTTGGCCCTCCCGAATATAAAACTTTATAACTGGGCGGCGTTGGCTAGGTTGGTTTTAGACTGGCAGCTGGACACAGCGCACTTTGGAGACAATAAGTTGGAAAGAGCTGTAGTAGCCCCGATCTCGTTGGCATTCCTACCTTATGGAAATGGGAAATCACTCCCTGCTGACATCCTTAATAATGTAGCATACAGAGACCCATTGAGAGCCTGGCACATGATTCACAGATATCTCCAGATAGACTCTCCCTCCGTGAGACTCATCCCAGTGGTGGGAAATCCAGACTTTCCCGCAGGAATGGATCAGGAACCATTTCGTATTTGGGAGAGGCTAGGCCTCAAAGTTATAGGAGATGTGTTGGATCCGCTGCAACGCACAGTCTGCACATTTCAGGAGATAAAATCCAAATTCTCAATCCCAAATGGTCATTTCTATGCCTACTTACAGCTAAGGCACTATATAGGATCGATACAAGCGTCTAATGAGAACTTCTGGGAAATATCCCCATTCGTAATAGCTCAGAACATGTTCCGGATGGAATCATTCTCCCTATCCCACATTTATGCGCGGCTACTGCGACAAAAAGAACCTGCGATTTTGGCAAAAATGTTGCTAAAACTCAGTATCATATGCTCGACAGAACTGACTACACAAGACATTGAAGAGAGCCTGGAGAAGGCCAGACAAGCATCATTAGCGACCACACATAGAGAATCACAGGTCAGACTACTACACTTGGATTATATCACCCCACACAGACTTTCTAAATGGGATAATCGAATCCCTGACCACTGTATTAAATGTAGAATGACCACCCCCTCGCTACAACATTATTTCTACACCTGTCCGATGATCAGGAGATTTTGGGCTCAATGTCAATACTGGCTAAAGTCTACTTTCCAAATAGACATCAAATTCACAGAACTAGAAATCTTCCTACTTAAATGGGAAGAGACACACAAGAGACTGCACAAATTCCTTTCTCTATACACCATACTGGCCAGACACTGCATCCTCACAAGATGGATCACTAGGCAACCACCAACAATAGCACAGTTAAACCACATGGTGCTTAAACAGCTCTTTGTGGAACAGCATGATGTCAAACTCGACACAGTAAATAGGCTTCGCCCCTTCCTTCGCAAATGGAGCTTATACATAGACAAGTTAGATCCTTCCATACAGACGCAAATAATGAAACCTTTTGCTCACCTAGAGGCAGTCTTACAAATGAATATCAGAGGGGAAAGACAGAACCTGCCGGATAGAGAGCACAACAATGCCTCCTTAGAGGTCATGTTATTCTGATATGAATTCCTTTTTTTTTTTTTTTTTTTTTCTCCCCCTCCCTCTCTCCCCTTTTTTCTCTCATGCTCTGCTTGCTCTTCTCTCCCCCTCCCCCCTTTGTTTCCCCCCTACTCCCACACGTTTTCTGATTTGGTTGAGGATTGGAAAACAGAGGCACCAGATAGTTAACTGTACTTGTGATAGACTTGGGTTAAGTTATAAGTTGTAAATTGTATTTTATTGTTCCATTGTTTAAAATATGAAAATTCCCAAAGGTACGGAGTGTAAAGCCAAGAGAACTCATCGGAACTGCACTTTCCAGTTCAGTGGACTCACGGTACTACATGGACATTATCCTCTAAAAACAGACACGAATATTTGTATATGTGACACTATCTGTATGTATATTGATTGCACGAATTGTCTGAGATTTCCACTGTACTTACTCCGTTTCCTTTAATAAAAGAGAATTTAAAAAAAAAAAAAAAAAAAAAAAAAAAAAAACAATAATAAAAAACTAAAATCATAGGCACTGGAATCAAACTGAGGCAGCTGCCTGAAGGACCTTTCTACCAAAGACTGCGTTGAAGAAGCAAACACATCAAAAAGGTACAAATTTTAATAAAAACATAAAAAGAAAATCAAGCTGCTGCTATGCAAATTTGATCAACTGAAGCTTCATTCTTGAAAACCCAACATATAGCGTCTGATCTAGTAGAATGAGCTGTAATACGGCGAATACTGCTCCTCCTCCAAATAAGCTTTGAAAATAAAAAGCTCTGACCAAGATGCCAAGGAAATGGCAGAAGCTTTCAGACTTTTTCTGCAACCAGAAAAAATAACAAATAGACTATCAGTCTTACTGAAATCTAAGTAGTTTCAACATAATATTGCAAAATTTTTACCACATTCAAAGAATGTAAAGACCCCTTAGGAGTATTCCTAGGGATAGGACACAAAGAAGAAACAATAATTTCTCCATTAATGTTGTTAAAAATTCACAACCTAATGAAAAAAAATGCAAGACATATCTCGCAAAACAGCTTATCTTGATGGAAATCAGATAAGGAGACTCACAAGAGAGAACAGACAATTCAGAAACTCTTCTAGCAGAAGAGAAAACCAAAGAAATAACACTTTCCAAGGCAAAACCTGCAAAAACTAAAAAAACTAATTGAGACTCCAAGGAGGAAAAATTGATTTAATAACAGACTTGATACGAGACAAAACCTGAACCAAACAGTGAAAATCTGTTTAAGAAATAAGAAAAAATAGCAGAGGATTTGTCCTTTCAAAGGATTTACATACAAAAAACCTGAATTCAGATCATCCTAGGAATTAAAAAAAATGCCAAGAATGAGTGGAACACCATGAAATATAGGATTTCCAAACCCTAAATTAAAATTTACTTGAAACAGACTTATAATAGAGAAAAAATAAGTCATAAAAACTTCTATGAACAAAAACTAAGCGCTTAAATTCAATGCCTTCAAATTTAAAAATTTGAGATCCTATGAAAAACTGGGCCTTGAGACGAAAAAGGTCTGGACTTATAAAAAGAAACCAAAGCTGGCAACTGGACATTTTTCAGCATACCAAAACCTGAAAAGCCATGCTGATGCTATCAGAAAACACATAAGATTGTTCCATTATGATCTTGGAGATCACCATTTGGAAGAAGAACCAGAGAAGGAAAAAAGAAAGCAGATTGAGAATACAGAGAACTGCTAAAGCATTCATAATTTCCGCCTGAAAATTACCAAACCTGCAAAGGTATCTGAAGATTCCTGTTCAGGCGAGAAACCAACAGATCAATTTCTAGAAGACCCCACATCTATTTCTAGAAGACCCCACATCTGTACAAGTTGAAAGAAAACACACCTGGATGGAGAAACCACTCCTCCGGATGAATAAAAATGACGACAGAAATAATTCACTTCCCAATTGTCTACAACTGAGATATGAATCGCAGAGCCTTGACAAGAGTTGGATTCTGCCCAAGGAAATATCAAAGATACTTCTTTTATCGCTAAAGGACTGCAAGTCCCCGTTGATGATTAACATATGCCACTGTCTGTGACATTGTCTGATTGAAAACAAAAAGTATAGTACTCTCTTCAAATAGAGGCCAAGCCTGAAGAGCTCTAAAAATAGCACAGAGTTCTAAATAAAGGATTCCAAACCCCTTGTGCTGTCAGAGATCCCCAGATAGCTCCCCAACCTGAAAGACTTGCATCTGTTGTGATCACAATCCAAGAAGGATGAACAAAGGAGGCCCCTTTAAACAATAAGGTGATGGATAAACCACCAAGTCAGAGAAAGCTGAATGTTGGGATTAAAGTATATCAACTATGATAACTGAGTATAATCCCTGCACCTCTGGTGCAATATGCAAAAGCTGTGGAGGTTTCATATGAAAATGAGCAAAGGAGATTGCGTCCGATGCAGTGATCATAAGACCTAAAACTTTCAAGCACATAATCACTGAAGAGAATTATAGAGACTGAAGGTTTAGACAAGCTAAGACCAATTTCAATCATCTCTTGACTGTTAGAGAAAGAGTCATGGACACTGAATCTATCTTGGAAACCTAAGAAGGTGACCTTGTCTGAAGAATCAAGAAATTCTTAGGTAAATCGATCCTCAAACCATATACTTGAAGAAACAACATTAGTAGTTTTGTGTGAGAATCAGCTAAATGAAGAAAACTGAACTAGTACCAAGACATTGTCCAAAAACACGGCAATACCTTACCCTCTGATTACAGAAAGAAGAACACCAAGAACCTTCGAGAAAAATCTTGGTGCTGTTTGTAAGGCAATTGGAAACGCAACAAATTGGTAATGCTTGTCTAGAAAAAAGAATCTCAGAAAACAATAGTGGTCTGGATGAATCGAAAAGTGAAAACAAAGCGACCTGTAAGTCTATAGTGGACATTAAATAACCTTGCTAAACAAAAAGGTAGAATAGTCCTTATAGTCACCATCTTCAAAAGTTAGGACTCTTCTAAAACAATTTAAAGTTTTCAGATCCAGGATTGGATCTGAAAAAAAATCTTCCCTCTTATGAACAATAAATAGATTGAAAAACATAATTTATGTAAGAATTTACCTGATAAATTAATTTCTTTCATATTGGCAACAGTCCATGAGCTAGTGACGTATGGGATATACATTCCTACCAGGAGGGGCAAAGTTTCCCAAACCTCAAAATGCCTATAAATACAGCCCCCACCACACCCACATTTCAGTTTAACGAATAGCCAAGAAGTGGGGTGATAAGAAAGGAGCGAAAGCATCAACAAGGAATTTGAATAATTGTGCTTTATACAAAAAAAATCATAACCACCACAAAAAGGGTGGGTCTCATGGACTCTTGCCAATATGAAAGAAATTAATTTATCAGGTAAATTCTTACATAGATTATGTTTTCTTTCATGTAATTGGCAAGAGTCCATGAGCTAGTGACATATGGGATAGCAAATACCCAAGATGTGGAACTCCACGTAAGAGTCACTAGAAAGGGAGGGATAAAAATAAAGACAGCCAATTCCGCTCAAAAATTAATCCACAACCCAAATAATAAGTTTTAATCTTTATAATGAAAAAAACTGAAATCATAAGCAAAAGAATCAAACTGAAACAGCTGCCTGAAGTACTTTTCTACCAAAAACTGCTTCTGCAGAAGAGAAAACATCAAAATGGTAGAACTTAGTAAAAGTATGCAAAGAAGACCAAGTTGCTGCTTTGCAAATCTGATCAACAGAAGCTTCATTCTTAAAAGCCCAGGAAGTAGAAACTGACCTAGTAGAATGAGCCGTAATCCTCTGAGGCAGGGATTTACCCGACTCCGAATTAGCATGATAAATCAAAAGCTTTAACCAAGATGCCAAAGAAATGGCAGAAGCCTTCTGACCTTTCCTAGAACCAGAAAAGATAACAAATAGACTAGAAGTCGTTCTGAAATCTTTAGTAGCTTCAACATATTTCAAAGCTCTTACCACATCCAAAGAATGTAAAGATCTCTCCAGAGAATTCTTAGGATTAGGACACAACGAAGGGACAACAATTTCTCTACTAATGTTGTTGGAATTCATAACTTTAGGTAAAAATTTAAATGAAGTCTGCAAAACCGCCTTATCCTGATGAAAAATCAGAAAAGGAGACTCACAAGAAAGAGCAGATAATTCAGAAACTCTTCTAGCAGAAGAGATGGCCAAAAGGAACAATACTTTCCAAGAAAGTAATTTAATGTCCAGAGAATGCATAGGCTCAAACGGAGGAGCCTGTAAAGCCTTCAAAACCAAATTAAGACTCCAAGGAGGAGAGATTGACTTAATGACAGTCTTAATACGAACCAACGCCTGTACATAACAATGAATATCAGGAAGATTAGCAATTTTTCTGTGGAACAGAACAGAAAGAGCAGAGATTTGTTCTTTCAAGGAACTTGCAGACAAACCCTTATCTAAACCATCCTGAAGAAACTGTAAAATTCTAGGAATTCTAAAAGAATGCCAAGAGAATTTATGAGAAGAACACCATGAAATGCAAGTCTTCCAAACTCGGTAATAAATATTTCTAGACAGATTTACGATCCTGCAACATAGTCATAGAGGTTTCTCTGACTCAGTGATTAATACTAAGCACTAAGCGTTCAATCTCCATACCTTCAAATTTAATGATTTGAGATCCTGATGGAAAAATGGGCCTTGAGATAGAAGGTCTGGCCTTAACGGAAGTGGCCAAGGTTGGCAACTAAACATCTGAACAATATCCGCATACCAAAACCTGTGTGGCCATGCTAGAGCCACCAGCAGTACAAACGAACGATCTATTATGATTTTGGAAATCACTCTTGGAAGTAGAACTAGAGGCGGAAAGATATAAGCAGGTTGATAACTCCAAGGAAGTGTCAATGCATAAACTGCTTCCGCCTGAGGATCCCTGGACCTGGACAGATACCTGGGAAGTTTCCTGTTTAGATGAGAAGCCATCAGATCTATTTCTAGAAGCCCCCATATCTGAACAATCTGAAAAAACACATCTGGATGAAGAGACCACTCTCCCGGATGTAAAGTCTGGCGACAGAGATAATCCGCTTCCCAATTGTCTATACCTGGGATATGAACCACAGAAATTAGACAGGAGCTGGATTCCGCCCATGCAAGTATCCGACATAATTCTTTCATAGTTTGAGGACTGTGAGTCCCACCTTGATGATTGACATATGCCACGGTTGTGACATTGTCCGTCTTAAAACAAATAAACGGTTCTCTCTTCAGAAGAGGCCAAAACTGAAGAGCTCTGAGAATCGCACAGAGTTCCAAAATATTGATTGGTAATCTCGCCTCTTGAGATTTCCAAACCCCCTGCACTGTCAGAGATCCCCAGACAGCTCCCCAACCTGAAAGACTCGCATCTGTAGTGATCACAGTCCAGGCTGGATGAACAAAAGAGGCCCCTGAACTAAACGATGGTGATCTAACCACCAAGTCAGAGATAGACTAACATTGGGATTTAAGGATATTGTGAAATCTTTGTATAATCCCTGCACCATTGGTTCAGCATACAAAGCTGAAGAGGTCTCATGTGAAAACGAGCAAAGGGGATCGGGTCCGATGCTGCAGTCATGAGACCTAAAACCTCCATGCACATAGCTACTGAAAGGAATGATTGAAACTGAAGGTTTCGACAAGCTGCAACCAATTTCAGACGTCTCTTGTCTGTTTTACAAAGTCATGGATACTGAATCTATTTGGAAACCTAAAAAGGTTATCCTTGTCTGAGGAATCAAAGAAATTTTTGGTAAATTGATCCTCCAACCATGTCTTTGAAGAAACAACACTAGTTGATTTGTGTGAGATTCTGCAGAATGTAAAGACTAAGCAAGTACCAAGATATCGTCCAAATAAGGAAACACTGCAATACCCCGCTCTCTGATTACAGAGAGTAGGGCAAGAACCTTTGAAAAGATACTTGGAGCTGTTGCTACACCAAAAGGAAGAGCAACAAATTGGTAATGTTTGTCTAGAAAACATAATTTATGTAAGAACTTACCTGATAAATTCATTTCTTTCATATTAGCAAGAGTCCATGAGCTAGTGACGTATGGGATATGCATTCCTACCAGGAGGGGCAAAGTTTCCCAAACCTCAAAATGCCTATAAATACACCCCTCACCACACCCACAAATCAGTTTAACGAATAGCCAAGAAGTGGGGTGATAAGAAAAAAGTGTGAAGCATAAATATAAGGAATTGGAATAATTGTGCTTTATACAAAAAAAAATCATAACCACCACAAAAAAAGGGTGGGCCTCATGGACTCTTGCTAATATGAAAGAAATGAATTTATCAGGTAAGTTCTTACATAAATTATGTTTTCTTTCATGTAATTAGCAAGAGTCCATGAGCTAGTGACGTATGGGATAATGACTACCCAAAATGTGGATCTTCCACGCAAGAGTCACTAGAGAGGGAGGGATAAAAAAAAGACAGCCAATTCCACTGAAAAAAATCCACACCCAAAAATAAAGTTTAAATCTTATAAAGAAAAAAACTGAAAATATAAGCAGAAGATTCAAACTGAAACAGCTGCCTGAAGTACTTTTCTACCAAAGACAGCTTCAGAAGAAGAAAACACATCAAAATGGTAGAATTTAGTAAAAGTATGCAAAGAAGACCAAGTTGCTGCTTTGCAAATCTGATCAACTGAAGCTTCATTCCTAAACGCCCAGGAAGTAGAAACTGACCTAGTAGAATGAGCTGTAATCCTTTGAGGCGGAGTTTTACCCGACTCGACATAAGCATGATGAATTAAAGATTTCAACCAAGATGCCAAAGAAATGGCAGAGGCCTTCTGACCTTTCCTAGAACCGGAAAAGATAACAAATAGACTAGAAGTCTTTCGGAAATTCTTAGTAGCTTCAACATAATATTTCAAAGCTCTAACTACATCCAAAGAATGCAATGATTTCTCCTTAGAATTCTTAGGATTAGGACATAATGAAGGAACCACAATTTCTCTACTAATGTTGTTGGAATTCACAACCTTATGTAAAAATTTAAAAGAAGTTCGCAACACCGCCTTATCCTGGTGAAAAATCAGAAAAGGAGACTCACAAGAAAGAGCAGATAATTCAGAAACTCTTCTGGCAGAAGAGATAGCCAAAAGGAACAACACTTTCCAAGAAAGTAATTTAATGTCCAATGAATGCATAGGTTCAAACGGAGGAGCTTGAAGAGCCCTCAGAACCAAATTCAAACTCCAAGGAGGAGAAATTGACTTAATGACAGGTTTTATACGAACCAAAGCTTGTACAAAACAATGAATATCAGGAAGATTAGCAATCTTTCTGTGAAAAAGAACAGAAAGAGCAGAGATTTGTACTTTCAAGGAACTTGCAGACAAACCTGTATCCAAACCATCCTGAGGAAACTGTAAAATTCTCGGAATTCTAAAAGAATGCCAGGAAAAATGATGAGAAAGACACCAAGAAATATAAGTCTTCCAGACTCTATAATATATCTCCCTAGATACAGATTTATGAGCCTGTAACATAGTATTAATCACAGAGTCAGAGAAACCTCTTTGACTAAGAATCAAGCGTTCAATCTCCATACCTTTAAATTTAAGGATTTGAGATCCTGATGGAAAAAAGGACCTTGCGACAGAAGGTCTGGCCTTAACGGAAGAGTCCACGGTTGGCAAGAGGCCATCCGGACAAGATCCGCATACCAAAACCTGTGAGGCCATGCTGGAGCTACCAGCAGAACAAACGATCATTCCTTCAGAATCTTGGAGATTACTCTTGGAAGAAGAACTAGAGGCGGAAAGATATAGGCAGGATGATACTTCCAAGGAAGTGACAATGCATCCACTGCTACCGCTTGAGGATCCCTGGATCTGGACAGATACCTGGGAAGTTTCTTGTTTAGATGAGAGGCCATCAAATCTATTTCTGGAAGTCCCCACATTTGAACAATCTGAAGAAATACCTCTGGGTGAAGAGACCATTCGCCCGGATATAACGTTTGGCAACTGAGATAATCCGCTTCCCAATTGTCTATACCTGGGATATGAACCGCAGAAACTAGACAGGAGCTGGATTCCGCCCATACCAGAATTCGAGATACTTCTTTCATAGCCAGAGGACTGTGAGTCCCTCCTTGATGATTGATGTATGCCACAGTTGTGACATTGTCTGTCTGAAAACAAATGAACGATTCTCTCTTTAGAAGAGGCCAAGACTGAAGAGCTCAGAAAATTGCACAGAGTTCCAAAATATTGATCGGTAATCTCACCTCCTGAGATTCCCAAACCCCTTGTGCTGTTAGAGACCCCCACACAGCTCCCCAACCTGTAAGACTTGCATCTTTTGAAATTACAGTCCAGGTCGGAAGAACAAAAGAAGCCCCCTGAACTAAACGATGGTGATCTGTCCACCACGTCAGAGAGTGTCGTACAATCGGTTTTAAAGATATTAATTGAGATATGTTTGTGTAATCCCTGCACCACTGGTCCAGCATACAGAGCTGAAGAGGCCGCATGTGAAAACGAGCAAAGGGGATCGCGTCCGATGCAGCAGTCATAAGACCTAGAATTTCCATACATAAGGCTACCGAAGGGAATGATTGTGACTGAAGGTTTCGACATGCTGATATCAATTTTAGACGTCTCTTGTCTGTCAAAGATAGAGTCATGGACACTGAATCTATCTGGAAACCTAAAAAGGTTACCTGTGTCTGAGGAATCAATGATCTTTTTGGTAAATTGATCCTCCAACCATGATGTTGAAGAAACAACACAAGTCGATTCGTATGAGATTCTGCTAAATGTGAAGACTGAGCAAGTACCAAGATATCGTCCAAATAAGGAAATACCACAATACCCTGTTCTCTGATTACAGACAGGAGGGCACCGAGAACCTTTGTAAAAATTCTTGGAGCTGTAGCTAGGCCAAACGGCAGAGCCACAAACTGGTAATGCTTGTCTAGGAAAGAGAATCTCAGAAACTGATAGTGATCTGGATGAATCGGAATATGCAGATATGCATCCTGTAAATCTATTGTAGACATATAATGTCCTTGCTGAACAAAAGGCAGGATAGTCCTTACAGTTACCATTTTGAATGTTGGTAACCTTACATAACGATTCAATATTTTTAGATCCAGAACTGGTCTGAAGGAATTCTCCTTCTTTGGTACAATGAAGAGATTTGAATAAAACCCCAGTCCCTGTTCCAGAACTGGAACTGGCATAATTACTCCAGCCAACTCTTGATCTGAAACACATTTCAGAAATGCTTGAGCCTTCGCTGGGTTTACTGGGACACGGGAAAGAAAAAAATCTCTTTGCAGGAGGCCTTATCTTGAAGCCAATTCTGTACCCTTCTGAAACAATGTTCTGAATCCAAAGATTGTGAACGGAATTGATCCAAATTTCTTTGAAAAAACGTAATCTGCCCCCTACCAGCTGAGCTGGAATGAGGGCCGCACCTTCATGTGGACTTAGGAGCTGGCTTTGATTTTCTAAAAGGCTTGGATTTATTCCAGACTGGAGATGGTTTCCAAACTGATACCGCTCCTGAGGATGAAGGATCAGGTTTTTGTTCCTTGTTGTGACGAAAGGAACGAAAACGATTATTAGACCTAAATTTACCTTTAGATTTTTATCCTGTGGTAAAAAAGTTCCTTTCCCTCCAGTAACAGTTGAGATAATAGAATCCAACTGAGAACCAAACAATTTATTACCCTGGAAAGAAAGGGAAAGCAGAGTAGACTTAGAAGACATATCAGCATTCCAAGTTTTAAGCCATAAAGCTCTTCTAGCTAAAATAGCTAGAGACATATACCTGACATCAACTCTAATGATATCAAAGATGGCATCACAAATAAAATTATTAGCATGTTGAAGAAGAATAATAATGCTATGAGAATTATGATCTGTTACTTGTTGCGCTAAAGCTTCTAACCAAAAAGTTGAAGCTGCAGCAACATCCGCTAAAGATATAGCAGGTCTAAGAAGATTACCTGAACACAAGTAAGCTTTTCTTAGAAAGGATTCAATTTTCCTATCTAAAAGATCCTTAAAGGAAGTACCATCTGCCATAGGAATAGTAGTACGCTTAGCAAGAGTAGAGACAGCCCCATCAACCTTAGGGATTTTGTCCCAAAACTCTAATCTGTCAGATGGCACAGGATATAATTGCTTAAAACGTTTAGAAGGAGTAAATGAATTACCCAAATTATTCCATTCCCTGGAAATTACTTCAGAAATAGCACCAGGGACAGGAAAAACTTCTGGAATAACTACAGGAGATTTAAAAACCTTATCTAAACGTTTAGATTTAGTATCAAGAGGACCAGAATCCTCAATTTCTAATGCAATTAGGACTTCTTTAAGTAAAGAACGAATAAATTTCATTTTAAATAAATATGAAGATTTATCAGCATCAACCACTGAGACAGAATCCTCTGAACCAGAAGAACCATTATCAGAATCAGAATGATGATGTTCATTTAAAAATTCATCTGAAAAAAGAGAAGTTTTAAAAGACTTTTTAAGTTTACTAGAAGGAGGAATAACAGACATAGCCTTCTTAATGGATTTAGAAACAAAATCTCTTATGTTATCAGGAACACTCTGAGTATTAGATGTTGACGGAACAGCAACAGGTAATGTAACAGTACTAAAGGAAATATTATCTGCATTAACAAGTTTGTCATGACAAACAGTACAAACAACAGCTGGAGGAACAGATACCATAAGTTTACAGCAGATACACTTAGCTTAGGTAGCTCCAGCACCAGGCAGCGATTTTCCAGAAGTATCTTCTGACTCAGTTTCAACGTGGGACATCTTGCAATATGTAATAGAAAAAACAACATATAAAGCAAAATTGATCAAATTCCTTAAATGACAGTTTCAGGAATGGGAAAAAATGCCAGTGAACAAGCTTCTAGCAACCAGAAGCAATAAATAATGAGACTTAAATAATGTGGAGACAATAGTGACGCCCATATTTTTTTAGCGCCAAGAAATGACGCCCACATTATTTGGCGCCTAAATGCTTTTGGCGCCAAAAATGACGCCACATCTGGAACGCCGACACTTTAGGCGCAAAAGAACGTCAAAAAATTACGCAACTTCCGGCGACACATATGACGCCGGAAACAGAAAAAAAAAATTGCGCCAAAAAAGTCCGCGCCAAGAATGACGCAATAAAATGAAGCATTTTCAGCCCCCGCGAGCCTAACAGCCCACAGGGAAAAAGTCAAATTATAAGGTAAGAAAAATTTTTATTTATTCATATGCATTATCCCAAATATGAAACTGACTGTCTGAAATAAGGAATGTTGAACATCCTGAGTCAAGGCAAATAAATGTTTGAATACATATATTTAGAACTTTATAAAAAAGTGCCCAACCATAGGTTAGAGTGTCACAGAAAATAAGACTTACTTACCCCAGGACACTCATCTACATGTTGTAGAAAGCCAAACCAGTACTGAAACGAAAATCAGCAGAGGTAATGGTATATAAATAAGAGTATATCGTCGATCTGAAAAGGGAGGTAAGAGATGAATCTCTACGACCGATAACAGAGAACCTATGAAATAGACCCCGTAGAAGGAGATCATTGAATTCAAATAGGCAATACTCTCCTCACATCCCTCTGACATTCACTGCACGCTGAGAGGAAAACCGGGCTCCAACCTGCTGCGGAGCGCATATCAACGTAGAATCTAGCACAAACTTACTTCACCACCTCCATAGGAGGCAAAGTTTGTAAAACTGATTTGTGGGTGTGGTGAGGGGTGTATTTATAGGCATTTTGAGGTTTGGGAAACTTTGCCCCTCCTGGTAGAAATGTATATCCCATACGTCACTAGCTCATGGACTCTTGCTAATTACATGAAAGAAAAGAGAATCTCAGGAACTGGTAGTGATCTGGATGAATCGGAATATAAAGATATGCATCCTGTAAGTCTATTGTAGACATATAATGCCCTTGCTGAACAAAAGGCTGAGTAGTCCTTATAGTCACCATTTTGAATGTGGGTATTCTTACTTAACGATTCCAAATTTTTAGATCCAAAACTGGTCTGAAAGAATTCTCCTTCTTTGGAACAATGAACAGATTTGAATAAAACCCCAGACCCCGTTCCCGAAAAGGAACTGGCACAATTACCCCAGATAACTCCAGGTCTAAAACACACTTCAGGAAAGCCTAAACCTTTACTGGGTTCAATGGAAAGCGTGAGAGAAAGAAACTTCTCACAGGCGGTCTTACTTTGAAACCTATTCTGTACCCTTGAGAAACAATGTTCTGAATCCAATGATTTTGGATTGAATTGATCCAAACATCCTTGTAAAATCTTAGTCTGCCCCCTACCAGCTGTGCTGGAATGAGGGCCGCACCTTCATGCGGACTTGGGGGCTGATCATGCGGACTTGGGGGCTGATTTAAATCTTTTAAATGGCTTGGATTTATTCCAGACTGGAGAAGGCTTCCAATTGGAAACCGTTCCCTTAGGGGAAGGGTTAGGTTTCTGTTCCTTATTTTGACAAAAGGAACGAAAACGGTTAGCAGCCTTAAATTTACTCTTAGATTTTTTATCCTGAGGCAAAAAAGCTCCCTTCCCCCCAGTGACAGTTGAAATAATAGAATCCAACTGAGAACCAAACAATTTATTACCTTGGAAAGAGAGAGATAGCAACGTTGATTTAGAAGTCATATCAGCATTGCAAGATTTAAGCCATAAAGCTCTTCTAGCTAATATAGCTAAATACATATATCTGACATCAATTCTAATGATATCAAAAATGGCATCACAAATGAAATTATTAGCATGTTGAATTAGCTTAACAATGCTATACACATTATGATCTGGTACTTGTGCTAAAGTTTTCAACCAAAAAGTTGAAGCAGCAGCAACATCAGCCAAAGAAATAGCAGGCCTAAGAAGATGACCTGAACATAAATAAGCCTTCCTTAGATAAGATTCAAGTTTCCTATCTAAAGGATCTTTAAAATAAGTACTATCTGCCGTAGGAATAGTAGTACGTTTAGCAAGAGTAGAGATGGCCCCATCAACTTTGGGGATCTTTTCCCAAAACTCCAATCTATCAGTCGGCAAAGGATACAATTTCTTAAACCTTGAAGGAGTAAAAGAAGTGCCCAGTCTATTCCATTCCCTAGAAATTACATCTGGAATAGCATCAGGAACTGGAAAAACCTCTGGAATAACTACATGAGGTTTAAAAACCGAATTTAAACGTTTACTGGTTTTAATATCAAGAGGACTAGTCTCCTCCATATCTAATGCAATCAACACCTCTTTTAATAAGGAACGCATATACTCCATTTTAAATAAGTATGAAGATTTGTCAGTGTCAATATCTGAGGCAGAATCTTCTGAACCAGATAGATCCTCATCAGAGATAGATAAATCAGAATGCTGTCGGTCATTTAAAAATTCATCAATTTTATGAGAAGTTTTAAAAGACCTTTTACGTTTATTAGAAGGTGGCATGACAGACAAAGCCTTCTGAATGGAATTAGAAACAAATTATCTCACATTAACAGGAATATCCTGAGCATTAGATGTTGAAGGAACAACAACAGGTAATGGATTACTACTACTACTTAAGTTTACAACAAATGCACTTAGCTTTAGTAGAACCGACATTAGGCAGCAGGATGCCAATAGTAGATTCTGAGACAGGGTCAGATTGAGACATCTTGCAATATGTAATAGAAAAAATAACATATAAAGTAAAATTATCAATTTCCTTATATGACAGTTTAAGGAATGGGAAAATGCAAACAAAATAAGCCTCTGGAAACCAGAAGCAAAATGAAATAAAGACTTAAATAATGTCAAAAATCTGGCATCAAGTATGACCCCCACAACTGACAAAATATTTTTTGGCGCCAAGAACGTCTACAACAAACACGAGCGTCATAGATGACGCAACTACGTGAAAATTCTCGGCGCCAACTAAGACGCCGGAAATGACAAAATTACGTCAACAAACGTAATTCTCGTGCCAAAAAAGTCTTGCGCCAAGAATGACGTAATAAATTATAGAATTTTGCGCTCCCGCAAGCCTAACAGCCCACAATTTAGAAAAGAGAGAGTCAATTTGAAAATTTCAGGTAAGAAAAAAAAATTTTTTTTTTTTTTCTTCATATGCCTTTCCCAAAATGAAACTGACAGTCTGCAAAAAGGAAATATACTGATTAACCTGAATCATGGCAAATATAAGTACAAAACATATATTTAGAACTTTACATATAAAGTGCCAAACCATAGCTGAGAGTGTCATAAATAAAAGAAAACATACTTACCAAAAGACACTTATCTACAAAAAGTAGATAGCCAAACCAGTACTGAAATGAGAATCAGTAGAGGTAATGGTATATAAGAGTATATCGTCAATCTGAAAAGGGAGGTAGGAGATGAATCTCTACGACCGATAACAGAGAACCTATGAAATAGATCCCCGTTAGGATGACCATTGTATTCAATAGGTAATACTCCCTTCACATCCCTCTGTCATTCACTGCACTCTGAGAGGAACCGGGCTTCAGCATGCTGAGAAGTGCATATCAACGTAGAAATCTAGCACAAACTTACTTCACCACCTCCATAGAAGGCAAAGTTTGTAAAACTGAATTGTGGGTGTGGTGGGGGGTGTATTTATACGCATTTTGTGGTTTGGGAAACTTTGCCCCTCCTGGTAGGAATGTATATCCCATACGTCACTAGCTCATGGACTCTTGCCAATTACATGAAAGAAATAGAAATCCAATCCCTGTTCTTGTTGAGGAACTAGTACAATCATCCCTGAAAACTCTAGTTCTGAAACACCTGAGCCTTTACAGGGTTTGTTGCGTAACATGAGAAAGAAAGAATCTTCCCAATAAAATCTATTTGAAACCCTTGAGAAACGATATTCTTTTGATTTTGGACTGAACCTGTCCAAATGTCTTGAAATAACTTAATCTGCCCCCTCCACACCAGAAGAACTGGTTTGAGGGCCACACCTACATGCAGACTTAAAGGCTAAATTAGGTTTCTTATAAGGCTTGGAATTATTCCAATTCAGAGATAGTCTCTAATTAGAGCCAGAAGCTTTTAGGAAAATGAGAGGTTTTCTGTTCTCTATTCTGACTAAAGGAATGAAAACAAAATGAGAGCTTCAAATTTACCCTTAAATTACTTATCTAAGGGCAGAAAAAACTCCTTTATCCCCAGATATAATGGAGATAATACAATCCAATTGAGAAACAAACAAATTATTACCCTGAAAAGATAGAGATAATAATTTATATTTAGGCACCATGTCAAAATTTCAAGATTCAAATCATAAAGCTCTTCTAAATAGAATAGCTAAAAACATAGATTTGACATTAAAGGGACACTGAACCCAATTATTTTCTTTCGTGATTCAGATAGAGCATGCAATTTTAAGTAACTTTCTAATTTACTCCTATTATCAATTTTTCTTCATTCTCTTGGTATCTTTATTTGAAATGCAAGAATGTAAGTTTAGATGCCGGCCCATTTTTGGAGAATAACCTGGGTTATTCTTGCTGATTGGTGGATACATTCATCCACCAATAAAAAAGTTCTGTCCAGAGTACTGAAACAAAAAAGAAGCTTAGATGCCTTCTTTTTCAAATAAAGATAGCAAATGAACGAAATAAAAATTGATAATAGGAGTAAATTAGAAAGTTGCTTAAAATTGCATGCTCTATCTGAATCCCGAAAGAAAAAATTTGGGTTCAGTGTCCCTTTAATCTTAAATGGCATAAAATACAGTATCATAAATAAAATGATTCACATATTGAAGCCAAAAAAACCAATGTTATATACTTCAGAATCTGATAACTGCTACGCTGACTGTCCAACCAGAAAGTTGAAGCAGTAGCAACATCATCCTAAGAATATAAACAGTATGTAAATATGCTCTTCTAAGGTAAGATTCAAGCTTCCTTAAAGGAACCTGAAAAAATAAGTACTATCTTCCATAGGAATAGCAGTACGTTCCAAAAAAGGAACCAGGTTTAGACCATTCTTTAGCAAACATACTACAGCTAGCATCTAGAATAGGAAAAAAACCTCAGGAGCAACCTTAGAAATCTTTAAACACATAATTTAAATGATTATCAACTTAGATATTAGGATAACTAGACTCCTCAATACGTAAGGTTAACAATACTTCCATAAATGAGAATGAAAATGTTCAATTTGAAAAAAGAAGATTAGTCAATTACCATCTCTGATGCAGGATCCTCTAAAATAAAGGAACCCTCATCAGCAGTAGATACTTAAGTATGCTGGCAGTCAGTAAAAAATGTATTAAATCTATAACAAGTTTGGAAAGACCTTTACATTAATTGAAGGCGCAATAGCAGTCATAGCCTTCTTATGGCTGCAGCAGTAACATTTTTATATCTGCAGAAATTTAAAGGTACATTAAGCTGAGAAAGTAAAAACAGTAAATGTAATTGTACATTTAGAAACATTATCAGCATATAATAATATGATAAAATAAGTGCCCATAATTAAGCTGAGGGAATAAAATCAGTGTTGACAATAATAACACACTTAGCTTTTGGTAGAATTGTGTTCAGGCATCTTGGTTTCTACAGTAACATCAGAGGCAGGATCAGTTTGAGACATCTTGCAAAATGTAACATAAGAAAAATAACATTTAGACGAAATATACAATTTTCACAATGTAACAATTTCAGAAAATTTGAAAAATTCATAATAGAATTTTTAATAGAAAAAAAAAATCAAAAAGCATGCATTAAAGCTCTCTCTATTAAAATGAAAGCAGGGAGCAAAAGAGGGAGAGCCTTAATATAACAAATGCAGGCGCCAAAAATTACGCAAACAAAGATGATGCAAATGCAGAGAAAAAAAAAACTTTTGCCGCCAAAGCCAACATAATGAAATGACGCAATCCGCGTCATAACGGGCGCGAAATTGCGGCAAAAAAAATTGCATCAATAAAGAAGCAAGAAATGACACAACTCACGTCACAACAGATGAAACTTCACGCAAAACAATTTGCGCTAAAAATTATGCAATAAAAAACAGCATTTTGCATCCCCGCAAGCCTAGTTTGCCCGTGAAAATTTTGAAAAACAAAGTCAAATTTTAAAAACTGAGGTAAGAAAAAAAATGTACTTAAACTCCCCAAAAAATAAATTCCATACTAAAACTGTTAGACTGCAAAAGGGAAATAAACATAGACCTGACTCATGACAAATATAATCAAATACATATATTTAAAACTTTATAACATAAAGCGCCAAACATCGCTGAGAGTGTCTTAAAAAATGATATATACTTACCAGAAGACACCCATCCACATATAGCAGACAGCCAAACCAGTACTGAAAAATATCAGCAGAGGTAATGGTATAGGAGTATAATGTCGATCTGAAAAGGGAGGCAGGGGATGAATCTCTGCGACCGATTACGGAGCCTTTGAAAGGATTTCCCAATGGGTGAAACCACTAAATCAACAGGCAATACTCCCTTCACATCCCTCTGACAAACACTGTACTCTGAGAGGAATTGGGCTTCAAAATCCTTAGAAGCACCTATCATAGAAGAAATCAAGCACATCTTGCCTCACCACATCCAAAGTTTGTAAAAACTGAGGTATGGGTATGGTGGGAGGTGTATTTATAGGCTTTGCCCACTCCTGGTAGGAATGTATATCCCATAAATCACTAGCTCATGGACTCTTGCCACTTACATGAAAGAAATTAACATTTTTTTCCCCTTGAATCCATATCATTGTGTACTCCATACTCCTGTACCTAGTACTATGGAATTTGGTGGTGGTATAAAAATAAATGGCAAAAATAATAATACTAATTACAATAATAAATAGTTATAATATTTATAATAAATATAGATCTGGTTTATGATTACATTAAGTGATTTTTATGCATAAAAGAGCACTCTTTGCGTAACATCAATACCACAAAATAAAAATGTGTGTGAACATTTAAGCAGCAGACATAATCACTCTATTACTGATTTGACAAACACAAAAAAATAAAAAAACAACATTTATTGGATTCCCTTTTCCCAGTTCTGCTTGCCTTTATCATTCTTTTTGTTTCTTTTATTCTTTATCTTTTTTCTAAAGAATGTGTTTACTTTGTTATATTACCAGTGGTTAACCAGGTCACTTACAGTTGTATGCAAAAGTTTAGGCACCCCTGACAATTTCTATGATTTTCATTTATAAATAATTGTGTGTTTGGATCAGCAATTTCATTTCGATCTATCAAATAACTGAAGGACACAGTAATATTTCAGTAGTGAAATTAGGTTTATTGGATTAACAGAAAATGTGCAATATGCATCCAAACGAAATTAGACAGGTGCATAAATTTGGGCACGCTTGTAATTCTGTTGATTTGAATACCTGTAACTACCTAGCCCTGATTAATTGGAACACACAATTGGTTTGGTGAGCCCATTAAGCCTTGAACTTCAGACAGGTGCATCCAATCACGAGAAAAAGTATTTAAGAGTGGCAACATGGGGGCCTCAAAACAACTCACAAATGATCTGAAAACAAAGATTGTTCAACATTATGGTTTAGGGGAAGGCTACAAAAAGCTATCACAGAGATTTAAGCTGTCAGTGTCCACTGTGAGGAACATAGTGAGGGCATGGAAGACCACAGGCACAGTTTTGTTAAGGCCAGAAGTGGCAGGCCAAGTAAAATATCAGAGAGGCAAAGGATGGTGAGAATGGTCAAAAACAGCCCACAGACCACCTCCAAAGACCTACAACATCATCTTGCTGCAGATGGTGTCACTGTGCATCATTCAATAATTCAGCGCACTTTGCACAAAGAGAAACTGATGCGGAAGAAGCCTTTTCTGCACACACGCCACAAACAGAGTCGCTTGAGGTATGCATACGCACATTTGGGACAAGCCAGCTTAATTTTGGAAGAAGGTGCTGTGGACTGATGAAACAAAGATTGAGTTATTTGGTCATAACAAGGGGCGTTATGCATGGCAGCAAAAAAACACAGCGTTTCAAGACAAACACTTGCTACCCACAGTAAAATGTGGTGGATCTTCCATCATACTGTGGGGCTGTGGGGCCAGTGCCAGTACTGTGAATCTTGTTAAAGTTGAGGGTCGCATGGATTCCACTCAATATCAGCAGATACATGAGAATAATGTTGTTAAAGTTACGCCGTGGGTGGATATTTCAACAAGACAACGACCCAAAACACTGCTCAAAATCTACTCTGGCATTTATGCAGAGGAACAAGTACAATGTTCTGGAATGGCCATCCCAGTCCCCTGAATATTATGGAAAATCTGTGGGGTGATTTGAAGCGGGCTGTCCATGACCTAACTGAACTGGAGATGTTTTGCAAGGAGGAATAGTCCAAAATACCTTCATCCAGAATCTCATTACAGGATATAGGAAGCATCTAGAGGCTGTTATATATGCTAAAGGAGGCTCTACTAAATATTGATGCAAAATTTCTGTTGGGGTGCCCAAATTTATGCACCTGTCTAATTTCGTTTTCTGTTAATCCAAAAAACCTTATTATTTCACTACTGAAATATTACGGTGTCCTTCAGTTATTTGATCGATCAAAATGAAATTGCTGATCCAACACCCAATTATTTATAAATGAAAATCATGGAAATTGCCAGGGGTGCCTAAACGTTTGCATACAACTGTATATATCTAATGTCTTATTTTGTTGAGCATGTGTACATATAACCTCTGAACTGCTGATTTTGTATAATTTGGCCACTTGTATTCTTCTTGTAATATATTAAAAAAAAAATTTGTTAGTTGAAAACATTTTAAAAAAAATATTTAGCTAAAAAAACGAACAGAAAAAAACCATAAAATTGTGGGACTTTATAAAGGTAATAACATTGTGATAAAAGAGGAAAATAACCAAGTTAATTCTTTACAGCAGAACCTAAAAAGATAACATATTCTATCATCTGTTTCTGTATAACTGTAACTAGTAGGCTATTAATCTCCTTTCTGTATTGTTATGATATAGCCATTCTTTAAAATAGAAAAACATCTTTTTTTTTATCTTATAGACTATGCACAGTCTGTCTTTATGTACTAAACAAAAGAATAATACATATTATTGTTATATTAGCAAAGCATGTAACCTACACTAAATCAATTGCTTTATAGTTTTCATTATACACCTTGTTACCAGGTAATTTTTTCTAAAAACACACACACACACACATATGGGCAATGATTTTAGAGATTATGAAAATGCCATTACGCACAAATAGTAATAGTTTTTCTTTATTATTATTATTCGCTTCTCATGTGGAAGTTTTGTATTTTAACTACCGTTATAATTTATTTTTATTTGATCGGTAATGCTGAAAATTTGAAATTGAAGTACAAGCAATTTGAATCTGACAGAGAGGTAAGAGAGAGCGTTGTAGAAATAACCTATTTTATGCCTATCTGATAAATTAATTTATTTCTTGGTGGTAAGAGCCCACAATCCATTACTGCTGGGAATTTGTCTTCCTGGCCACTAGGAGGAGACAAAGATTCCCAAACCCCAAGAGCTCTATAAAACCCTTCCTATTTTACTGGTAACTAGCCTAACATATAGCCAAGCAAGAAAGGAAATGAGCAAAAAAAAAAAAAAGCAGTAGGGAAAAAAAGGTGTAAAACAATAAAAATGTGAAAAGTATCAGAAAAAATAATTGGGTTCTCACCAACATGAAAGAAATTAATTTATCATCAGGTAAGCATAAATAAAGTTATTTCATGCAGGTGGTGAGAGTCCATGATCCATTACTCTTGGGAACTAATACTCAAGCATTGAAGTCAGAACAAGCATGACATTATATATATATATATATATATATATATATATATATGTCTCTTTTTTCACAACTTTTATTTATTTTTTTACAAAAAAAATAAAATAAATAAAAATAAAAAAAATAAAAGACGTGCATATAACAAAAGAAACAGAGATTACAGCCTAAAAAAACAAAATGAAGCAATTGACCTGGAAAAAAAGGGCGGTAATCTGTTTATGTGGAGACTGACCCACCTCCAAAAAAGCCTATGAATAAAGAAAAAAAAAAAAAAAAAGAAGTCAAACACACAGCCGTAGCCAACTTGTCTCTTTTCAAGAACCAGAATAAAAAAAATAACAGACTAACTACCTATACAACCTGAAGAAAAAAAAAAAACTACAAAAGCACCGATAAGATCCAAATTATTGAGAAGAGTCTGCATAGAAAACTTTAAAGGGACAGTCTACTTCAGAATTTTTTTGTTTAAAAAGATAGATAATCCCTTTATCACCCATTCCCCAGTTTTGCATAACACAGTGATATTTATACTTTTTAACTCTGTGATTACCTTGTATCTAAGCCTCTGCAGACTGCCCCCTTATTTAAGTTCTTTTGACAGACTTGAATTTTAGCCAATCAGTGCCCTCTCATAACTAACTCCACGGGCATGAGCACAATTTTATCTATATGGCACACATGAACTAACACCCTCTAGCTGTGAAAAATGTTTAAATGCATTCAGATAAGAGGCAGCCTTCAAGGGCTTAGAAATAAGCATATAAGCCTACCTTGGTTTAGCTTTCAACTAAGAATAATAAGAGAACAACGCAAATTTGATGATAAAAGTAAAATTGGAAAGTTGTTTTAAAATTACATGCCCTATTTGAATCATGAAAGTTTAATTTAGACTAGACTGTCCCTTTAACTCAAAAACAATGAAGATCCATTTCCAACCTATATTGTCCAAAAGACCCAGTAGATGGTTTGAAATTCCTGAATACTGTAGAGAAATCTGGATAACTCCCCTGAATGGTACAACTAGGAGGAGGGCAGATACCTTTAGAAACAAAAACAGCATTAGACTGATCAAAATGCATAACAACAGTTTAACAAGGCCTGCACAGAAAAGAGCTTGAGGAAAAATGTCTGTAAACTTGCAATACACACACTTAACATAAGTATGAAAGTGTCTAGAGGAACAAGTTTCTAAAGTACTTTTAGGGACAACTACAGAAAAAAAATAGAAATCCCAATCAAAAAGTTATATCTCCCTTTAAAAAAAATAAATAAAAAAAATTATTAGGTTCACGACACACCTTTTTACTTCATGTCTGCTTTTCAGCAGATTCCCTTTACGCCAAATCATCGCTTTTCACATAGCTTATAAGCTTAGCTAGGGTCAAATTCATAACTATCCCAGGACAGACTGTTTCGTGGTTTTTGCAACTCATCAGTTGGGAGAAAGTTTGAATCACTGCTGAGTGAAGTTGTTTCCAGGCAAAACACAACAACATTTTAAATTAGCAGACATGAAGTAAAAAGGTGTGTCATTGTGAACCTAATTTGCATATCTTACCCAGAATTCCTTGCTGCATTGGAAACAGTGTATTCCAGAGGTTTTCTGTGGGAAAACAGGCCTACTGGCCTGTCTAGATTTGCTAATGAACTACACAATGAGTTATTTTCTCTATATTTTGTGCCACAAATACTAACGTTCATAAAAACAAAAGCACTTTTAAAAAAAACAAAAAAAACCACACAACTACATTCAAATAGCACGTGTAAAAAAAAAAAAAAAACTCTTAGCGCGCTAAAAAGACTTGTGTGCTAAAACTCTACACGAACATTAATCAATGGACCCTAATCAGCCGACATGCGCTAACCTGACTTTTATTGTTTTAAAAGATAGATAATCCCTTAATTACCCATTCCCTAGTTTTGCACAACCAACACTGTTATATTAATACACTTTTTATCTGTGGGATTACCTTGTATCTAAGTTTCTGCAAACTGCCCCCTTATTTCAGTTATTTTGACAGTCTTGCATTTTAGCCAATCAGTGCTGGCTCCTAGGTAACTTCACGAGCGTGAGCACAGTGTTATCTATATGACACACATGAACTAACACCCTCTAGTGGTGAAAAACTGTCAAAATGCCCTGATAGAAGAGGCGGCCTTCAAGGGCTCAGAAATTAGCATATGAACCTCCTAGGTTTAGCTTTCAACTAAGAATATCAACAGAACAAAGCAAGATTGGTGATCAAAGTAAATTGGAAAATTGTTTAAAATGACATGCCCTGTCTAAATCATGTAAGTTTATTTTGGAATAGACTGTCCCTTTAAAGTTTTCAGCACCACTTGTATGAATGAAATAAAGGTTTGGGTACAATCAAGTGTGTGTATGTGTGTATGTATGTATGTATGTATGTATGTATGTATCTTATATTTCATTTGTATTTTTTATTACAATTTACTCCAAATCTATCATATAAAATATGAGTTTTGATTTAAAATTTGAAGACTGAGTACCAGAAAACAGGGCATATTATTAGTGCAGAAGAGCCCAACTAAAGGAAACGCAAAATAGATTTACATACATCCAACTACTGTTTTTTGCAATATCACAACTCACAATGTAGCCAAATCCAAATAAACATTAAAAACTGTTCAAATTCTTTATTAAATAAACATTTGCATGTGGGGGGAAAAAAAAAAACACACCACAACAACACTATGCTCACCTTTTAATTCCCCATAAAAGCCTTAATTATTGGTAATTTAAACTGCGTTTTTTGGCAGCTGTAGTCCGGCCTACAATGTTATGATTTGTTTGTCAATATGGAATAAAGAGATTTTGGATTTCAAATATTGGAGTACTGCTGCAAATGAATCCATGCAATATTATCTGAGGAATACAAGTGCAGAGCCTAGACTAGTGTTTACCCTATGTAAAACAAAACAGAAGTGCTAGACCTTATATTTGTTTTTGGTTCTTTTTTTTTTTTTAATCCTGAAGGGTTTGGAACCCTGTCACTCTACCATTCTGCATAGAGACTGATCATGGCAGAATGTTATTTGTTGCCAGCTTTGAAAAATGTCATAGTAAAGATGAAAAAAAGAAATCTACTAAGATATACAAAAAATATTTGCCACTTTTTTTTCATTTATACTTTAACTTTTAGTTTAATATTGGTTTTTAACATATTCTTAACCTACTGTGACATGTTTCTGAAAATTAGATTATCAAGGATCATTTAAAACAGTACTGTGCAAAAATCATAGGCCACCATTAGATTTGTTGTTTTAGCAATGGTATAATGACCATATATAATTATTTCTCAGCCTTTTTATTAAAATTCAACCAGAAAATACAGAATGTGTATGCAGTATTAAAGAAAAAAAAATCATTCTAAAAGTGGCAAGTATTTAATATGTGACCTGCCCATACACTTGAGCAATAGCAGGAACCTGGATCTCGTAAACCTAAATGGAATGGAACCCTAATTAATGTCATTGCTAACACCTGCATTTGTCCTACTTTTTCATGTCAAAATGACTGCTGTGAAAAACATCTATTACACCAGGTTTATGCAAGACATGCTTGAGCATTACATACACATGTGGTATGAGTTTAATTCATTGGAAGTTTGGTTACAAGACCAACTGTCAATCACATCATTCTGTTCAAAATGCCAAAGATCACAGAATGTGTGAGACATAAAACAAACTGGACACTCAAGATGTGGTATTCAAGATGTTACAAAGACATTTGAAGAATCAGGAGAGGTCGACAACAAAAGGACTGGAAGGCCAAGAAAACTTTCAAAATCTGATGAGAAGTTTCTCAGAGTTTCTGCTTTGAGAGACTGGAAGAAGTCTAGCAAGGACCGGGCTCAGCATCTGGGAGCTTCATTGGGATGCCCTTCTACAGGGAACAGTGTGAAAAAGTCTAAGACATGCTAATGCTCACAAAGATTGCAATGAAGATCAGTGGAAAAGAATATTATGGAATTATGAATCCAAGTTTGGAATTTTTGGGTCCAATCGTCAACAATATATGCAAAGAAGAGCTGGAGAGAGATGGAGATGGGCATCATTGATAGGCAAGCCTTTGATTGTCTGTTGGTGGACAGTCCTGTGATCCCCATCTTCCACCATCTCCCGAAGGTCCACAGAAGTCTCATCAATGTACAGGGCAGAACAATTGTGGCAGGTATTGGCTCTCTTTTAGAGCTCCTTTATAGATGGGTAGACCAATTTCTTCAGCCGCTAGTACAACGTCTGCCCAGCTACCTGCGAGACACATCACACACCTTGTCCAAATTTGAAAAAATTGAATGGGAACCAGAGTACAGTTGAATCATGATTGACGTATCCCTGTACTCCACGATACCTCACACGTATGGTGTTCAGGCCATCACTTTTTTCCTGGATAAGTACACTAGTCTCTCTGAAGACCACAAGGGGTTTGTCGTTAGGGTTATTTGAGTTCCTCCTATAACATAATTTCTTTATGTTTTCTGATGTTTGCCATCTCCAGTCGTGTGGAACCATGATGGGGGCTAAATTTGTCCCCTCCTATGCCAACCTCTTTATGGGGTGGTGGGAGCGGTTCCACATCTATTGAGATGGGAACATATTTTCCCAATAATTGATTAAATACATGAGGTTCGTTGATGATCTGCTGATCATATAGTTGTCTGGTTATTCACAAGCACAAGATTTCGTTAATAACCTGAATGACAACCGAGTGGGGCTAAAGTCCACTTTTGATTGTCATGAAAAGACCATCAATTGGATGTTACCCTGACCGCTGACCATGAGAACAAAAGGGTTCTTTCCTCTCTCTACAGGAAGCCAATTTCGGGGAATTCACTTTTGCATGCCCGTAGCAGTCACCCTAGGCATGTTTTTAAGGGAATTGCAAAAGGACAGTTCATGCAGGCAAAACGCAACTGTACCCTTGATGGGGATGTCCAGAGAGAGCGTGAAGACCTCAGTAGGCGTTTAAGAGCCAGAGATTACTCTAAAAAATTGGTGAATAGAGCCTATTGTGAAGTGAGGCAAATAGATAGATCAGAAATGTTTGATTCCAATAAAAGCTATCAAACAGTGGGTCCAAATACCAATACTAAAGAAACGACTTTGGTCACAGCATACTCTAATCAATATTATCAAGTGTGCAATGTTATTAGGAAGAATTTACCGATCCTGCGGGGTGCCAAATTTCTGTGCAACATAGTAAATGATGGTTGTCACTTTGTATATAAACGGAATTTGACCTTAGGAAATTTACTCTCCCCGAATCTTCTCAGGGATGAGGGTAGAAAGCGCTCCTGGTTACATTTTAAAGGGGACATTTAAGTGTGGCAAACGGTCCTGTAACCATATCAACGTGTCTACCACATTTGTCTCAGCTACCTCTTCTGAGGTTTTTGAAACCAAAGTGTGTGAAATGTGGTAACAAGTTTGTGGTCTATCTAATTGAATTCACAGCATGTTCTAGACAATATGTAGGGAGGACCACAATAGAGTTAGGGACCTGCATCAAATATACATTACTAATGACAGAGCAGTGTCAGCCCTGTCCAAGCACTTTCTGGAAATTCATAATGGAAACGTTGGCTCCTTTAGGTGGCAGGCTAACGGGCAGATTGTCAGACCTCCAAGAGGGGGGGGCGACGACAAACAACAGATACTCTCCAGACAGGAGATATACTGGATACATAAGCTCAGTAGCCTGCTTCCTAGAGGTTTCAACTCTAAATTTGACATCATCAACTATTGGCACAGATAAGGTGTTAAATAGTGCCGAAGTCTGACGAGAACCAGTGCAGACCCTTCCTAGTGATTCACCCGCTGACAACATCTTGTCACTTATTCAAATAAAGATAGCAAGTGAATGAGGAAAAATTAATAGAAGTAAATTAGAAAGTGGTTTAAAATTGCATGCACTATCTGAATCATGAAAGGAAAAAATTTGGGTTTAGTCTCCCTTTAAGCTCTGCACTGTAAAATACAAGTTTTAAAATAATTTAAACATTGTCATTTATTTTAGCCAATCCACTAGATTTTGCAAATCAAAAACAGTCCAGGTATATTGCTCTTGACAAGTCTAGTGGATTTCAATCCATATGCCTTGTGATCTGAGCTAACCAATCACTTTGTAGAATGTAGTAGGCACAAGTATGATGTGGGCTTCCCAACCTCCATTAGAGGAAGAACAGGCATATATTTCAGAGGCATTTGAAAGCAAAATAAATAATGAAAACATACTGCAATGTTGTTTTATCTTCCCAAATTAAAAACATTTTATGGGGACATTTTATGTTGTGTTTAATGTCCAATTAATTTCGCAGTTCAATTTTAGTGATCCATAATGTGATCTTAAGAACAGATCTCAAAGAGAGACTCACACTGTCTTATACTGTGACTTAACAGCTCTAAATCTGTCCCTAACTGGTTGTAGGAAAGGAGAGATAATCAAACTGTACTATGACAAATGACAAGTGAAAGATTTAAACCATTTATTGTGTGCTTAATTACTAGTATATACTGTTCATATATAAAACATTCCTTTAGCAATCAAGCACTTATTTAAAAACGTGTAGAAATATAAATACAACAAACTATAATTTCTCTCCTTTTCTAGATGAAGCTTTGTTTGTACCCAGAAGTATTTACTGCAGATTTAACCAGTGAGCACTACTGCACAAAACAGATTAAAGCCTTCCTAGAAACTGCAGACTGTGTATTTTTATAGCCGCTCACACCAGGCAATAAGGCTGACTGCCTACTGGAGAAGAGCTGTCATCTCTAATAGAGCCTGCATGGGTCACCGATCCTTTTGACATCATGCAATTCAGTAGCTGGTCAGCCCAGGCTGGCATCAGGGGAAATTAACCTTCCCTACAATGATGATGGATCTCTAGAGATCGACACTCAGCCTGCAGCAGATGGGGTAAAATAAGCCTGGTTTGCTACTTCAACAGGTAAAATGATAGCATATGAAGATGAGCTAATCAGGTTAACCCCTTCAGCAGAAGAATAAACATGAAATGTAATATCCAGCTACATGTAACATTAATTACCTGTCACTGTGCATATCAAAATGAATATTTTTCTTGATGCACAGATTAGAAATAAGAATTAAACATCTGTTTTCTTGGTT
Source organism: Bombina bombina (assembly GCF_027579735.1). NCBI lineage: Eukaryota > Metazoa > Chordata > Amphibia > Anura > Bombinatoridae > Bombina > Bombina bombina. The sequence goes on from NC_069503.1 coordinate 956,979,259, forward strand.
TTTTTCTCTGTCATTTCACAAATGAACTGTCAAGTAGATAATAGGGAACAGTTTGTTATAGAATTGTCAGCGCATAAGCGTAAGCTGGATGCTATTTTTTCCCTTTTTTATTACAGGGACATTTAATAAAGCAATATGTTCTATCATGCTTTAAAATACTGCAAGTGATATTTGCATACAATTTTAATCTTAAAGGGACATGATACACAAATATTGAAGCACTTGGAAGTGATGCAGCATATCTGTAAAGAGTGAATTAGAAAATATTATCTGAACATCTCTATGTAAAAACATGAATAGTTTGCCTCTAAATTTCCTTAGTAGCCACCTCCCATTGTAAAGGTACTTTAAGCAGCAAATCAGGATGCTAGTCCCAAAACTAGCAAAGAAGCGTGCATCTTGCTTTTGTTAGCTGAAGACAGTTTGAGGTAAAATATATTTTTTTACATACAGATATTCATGTGATATTTTCCCGTCAGCTTTCAACAGTTATGATGCATCACTTTCAAGTGACTTAGCATATGGGTATTATGTCCCTTTAAATAAAAAAAAACATTTGCTTTATAACTTGTCTCTCAAGTCTCTAACTTGGCATCCAATAAAAATGTTGCCATAGAAATAACATCCAAAACAGTGCAAGATACCCTGTTACCTTTACAGGAACAATAAAACACAGTAAGCGTAAGAGTCCTGCTTAACTATAACAATAGACTAAAAAGATTCACAAAACACATCAAATATACATTTAAAATGACAGTTACACTCATAACAATGTAATAAAAAATATTTTAAAAAATTGCAATAAAGAGTTATAAGGGCTCAACGATATGATGAGATCTCAGCTGTTAGAAAAGCAGACATCCCAACCTGCAAAAACTCATTTCAGCGAGGTGGCTGCACCTGCTAGCACCCCTCCCTCCCCAGTTATATATTGGACACCTTGAAACCCTAAATAAGATAGGGACTTATTAAAGAAGCTTCCCACTAAAGTCACATTAAAAAAGCAGCTTTATTGCACAACCACATACAGCAAACCTATTTTCCAAACCTTGTTGAATGCTTAAATATTTTAGAATACGAAGTTTAATTACGTGCAGTAAATAAGGTAGTACTTGTGTTTTATTTTATTAAAATCAGTGGGGGCTTTTTGGTTTCTGATGCTTGCTTTGAGGGTTCTATAACGTCCCAGCATTCCTTAAAGATTTGGGCCACATTGGATCATGGTACTTGGAGTTTCAGGGAGATTGAATTCCATTTGCTGGCATCAGGGAGCCGCTATTACAATCAGGAAGACTCTCTGAACTTCAGGGAGAGTTAGGATGTCTGGAAAAGGGATTTAACCTATTAATAAATACATTTCTTTTATTCTTTAAAAAAAAATTTTTTAAAAAAGGGACAGTCAAGTCCAAAATAAACTTTCATGATTAAAATAGGGCATGTAACTTTAAACAACTTTCCAATTTACTTTTATCACCAATTTTGCTTTGTTCTCTTGGTATTCCTTAGTTGAAAGCTAAACCTAGGGAGGTTCATATGCTAATTTCTTAGATCTTGAAGGTCGCCTCTAATCTGAATGCATTTTGATAGTTTTTCACCACTAGAGGGGGTTAGTTCATGTGTTTAATTTAGATAACATTGAGCTCATGCACGTGAAGTTACCTAAGAGTTAGCACTGATTGGCTAGAATGCAAGACTATCAAAAAGTAAGGTAGCAGTTTGCAGAGGTTTAGATACAAGGTAATTAGAGAGGTAAAACGAGTATTATTATAACTGTGTTGGTTATGCAAAACTGGGGAATAAAGTGATTATTTATCTTTTTAAAACAACAAAAACAACAATTTTGGTGTTGACTGTCCCTTTAAGAGTGTTTAATGTTCTCTTAATGTCTCATGGAGTTGTTCAAGATTGTATTTACCAGATGGGACATGGTTAAACTACTGTTTTTCTACTGGTTCGTATTGTGTAGGTGATTTTGAGCTTTTGCTTCTGAGATAAGGCTTCATGTTCTCTTAAAGGGACAGTAAAGTCATAATTAGACTGAATATACAATTGTAAACAACTTTCAAATTTACGTTTATTTGCTTCCTCCTCTTGTTATCCTTTGCTGAAAAGGTTTACCTAGGTTCTAGCTGCTGATTGGTGGCTGTATATATATATATATATATATATATATATATATATATATATATATATATATATATATATATATATATATATATACACACACACACATATATACGTACATACATACACACACATCGCTTGTCATTGGCTCACCTATGTGTTCAGTTAGAAACCAGTAGTGCATTGCTGCTCCTTCAACAAATGATACCAAAAGAATGAAACACATTTGATAATAGAAGTAAACTTGGAAAGTTGTTTTAAATTGTATGTTCTACCAAAATCATGAAATAATATTTTTGGGTTTCATGTATCTTTCATTTTTCAATGTCATGTGCAGGTTGAAAATGCATTAAACTTAAATTTAATTTGTATTTTTCCCGTTGGACAACTGTATTTCTTTCCATTGGAATCTTTAAAAACATAATTATACAAAAATACATTTTAAAAAGAGGTTTTATGACTTTTACAGCTTTAAACCAGCATGAAATGTTAGTGTAAAACAGATCATTTTTATCTTACGTTTCAGTCCAGCAACTGCAGCAAGTTGTTTAATATGGGAAGTAGATTTATGCGAGTAACATAAAAGCTGCAATTAGTTTTCTTATATATTAGTTCCACCAAAATTCTATTTTTTCCACTTTTACATTTGACATCAGAAAATCATCACTTCATGCGTACAAATAGTACTTAAAAGTAGATAATGATAAATTTATCTCAGATGTGTCACTCACAATCCTATTTACAGCAAATTGCGTAAATGTGAGAAAAACATTCTAACAAACCCATACAGATTTGGCTACCTGTTCCAGCATAGCCTGAAAAGAAAAAACTCATGGATCAAAACACAAAAGTGTGACAGCAACACAGAAACCACTGCTATGTAATATCTTAGCATATTGATTAATGTCTGTAATTTCACTCACTGTAGAGTTCAGTGACATTCATCAATATCTGATCTATTAACAAAGCAAAGGGCTGACAGAACGAGTTCTGATTAAAAAGATATCAGTAGATCATGATGACAGACAAACTACATTGCAAAGGAACATGTTAATGCAAAAAAAAAAAAAAAAAAGGTGTGCTCTAATTTGTTAGACCATGTAATTTGTGCCTTAATGTCTTCTAAATCCTTTGCCAGGCTATACCTGTTTTTTTCATGCTGAAACTCGCAGCGGCAGCACTCACTGGATTTCATAATAAAAAATAAAAAAGGGTCAGTCCCTGTGAGTGGAGAGATGTCTCCCATAGAAATAATAAGAGCTCTCTGCTATGTAAAAGTTGGCATAGGAGAACGTACACAGGGAAAATCAGACATATAAGTTTAAACTTTAATGCTATACCCAATACAAAACAAATTACACGGCTTTCAAAAATCGCTCTTATTTTCTTCTGCATAGGTTTTCCTTTTAGAGCAATTCGGGTTTTGAGTATTTTGCGAAAAGTTCCCACCTTTCGTGCACCTGAGCAATACAATAATTTTCTGCATATTTTTGCGTGAAGGGATCGATTATTCCTTCTGTACGATTTTTAAATTATGACTATTATTGTGCACTTTTGTAATGTATGCATATCCTTCCCATATGAAAATGCAGTATACGCCCCTTGGCAAGACACCCCGTTTTCAAGGTAAAAAGTGGGTTTAGAGAATTTAGAGGTGCAAGATATACATGCAAATGGATGATTGCATACTTAGAAGTAAAATAATCATCACATTCTAAGACCATGTACATTTAAAATGATATTAGAGGGACCCTAAACATTCCATTTCATGCACCTCCATATGGAACCTAGGGTACAGTACAGGTATCTGTAAGACAATTGCTGCACATGTAAAAACAGGTCAGTACTGAAATGTGGTTAAAGAGATTTCAATATGGCGGCACACATTACTAGAGGTAGGCGAAAAATGACCTCAGTAATGCTTAAAACATGCTTCCCTTAAAGGGACATTAGACACTAAATACATTTTATATTAGAGATATTTGATATAAACAAATATCCGAATGAATGCACAAAGACAATTCAAGAAAATGAAAAAATACTGATGAAAATCGTCTGCATTAAAAATTTTTACTTAATTTTTTTTTAAGGGGTTAATACTTAACTTAATGCAGACTGGAGAGCGAGCTAACCAAATCCTCTTCTTTCCAGAGCCACAGCCACGCTAAAAGGAAGCTTAAAGTTAGTGCAGGTCCTGGGAACCGAGAAAGTTAAGTCTGTTAGCGTCCGGACTCTGGCAAGAAGAGGATAGGGATTGCGTGCTCTCTAGAGCCATAATTCTGAACAGCCAGGCCGCAACCCACTGCCGGTCCGCAACGGCCCTACTGGTGGGCCGCGACCCGACGCTCACTCTGACAGGCCCATCACTCTACATATCTCTAAAATTCTGGACAGGCCTGTCAGAGCACCAGTGCGCATGTCCGCTTGTGAGTTGTCATCGTATAGCGGCGGGAAACGTGACAGCGTGAGAAGAACCAGATCGGCTCACAGGTCTGACGAAGCAGAAATATTCTGTGAAACGTTACATGCTACAATTTTGTACCAGCTCTATTGTGTGCTTTTGTATACAGCTCCTTTGTCCATCTGTCACATTGTTTGGCTGCCTTTGAGAGCATTTCAAGGGAGATCGACTCACAACGGACAAAGCTATATATACACATTATTTATATATATATATATATATATATATATATATATATATATATATATATATATATATATATATATATATATATATATATATATATATATATATACACACATACACACACACACACACACACACACATATATACATACATACACACACACACACAAACTAGAGAAAGGGAGATATAGTGAAATATGATAAAGTCACTATGAAAGAGGGAATTCAGCACTCTTTTAAAAAGTTAAAAATTATTTGAAACACTCTCAAAGAACAGTATCAAAAAATGGTTTATTTGCACATTAAGTCGAGCGCAAGCCCGTAAAACTGACAGAATCCAAGTTCTGGAAATGTTAAATACTGTGGTGAAATATACAAAACACAATTATTTACATATAAAATGCTAGGACCGGCCCTAGGGAACCAACATGAGGTTTATATAGACTAATAGGAGTAATTCCTACTGAAAAGAAATACATTCAGAACATGCATGATATTGCTACAACCGAGTAAGCACAGATCTGTTTTGCGTATGTAAATTCTCAGACCCATATAGGTTTTAGTGTAAACTGAGATCAGAGAATGCGAATAACAAAGGCCTGTGCATAATCACTTGCTGTGTATACAGAAGAACATAGATATATAGTGCCCAAACAAACGCTAAAAGAGGATAAATGCGTGGCCACGCATACAAAGAAAGCACTAGCCCAGGCAAGGTCAAGTTCCGCAAATGATGAAATTTGGATGCCAGGCTGGACGTACTGTAAAGAAAATAAACGTCCAGAGTATTATAGGTTTACCAGGACAGAATCGTCCCTCCGTCAGTAAAGTGCTGTAAAGAATTCTTACAAGTCCAGCAAAAGATGCAGATGAAAGCAATCACAAAGCCATGAAGTATGTAGCAAAATTCAACAGCAGTTGTAAAAGGCAAAGCAAAGCACATAGAGCATAACAGTTAGTGGTGGAGAGAAAAAGATGCAGGAGGATACTTCATTAGTGATTTTGTACCCCTCTGTCAACTGAAGCTGTTCACAATACACATCACTAAAAAGGAAATTTATGCTTACCTGATAAATGGATTTCTTCTACGATACGACGAGTCCATGGATTTCATCCTTACTTGTGGGATATTTCCTCCTGCTAACAGGAAGTGGCAAAGAGCACCACAGCAGAGCTGTATATATAGCTCCTCCCTTCCCCTCCACCCCCAGTCATTCGACCGAAGGTTATAGGAAGAGAAAGGAAAAGCTAAAAGGTGCAGAGGTGACTGAAGTTGTAAATAATAAAAAAAACATAATCTGTCTTAAGTTGACAGGGTGGGCCGTGGACTCGTCGTATCGTAGAAAAAAATCAATTTATCAGGTAAGCATAAATTTCCTTTTCTTCTACAAGATACGATGAGTCCACGGATTTCATCCTTACTTGTGGGATACAATACCAAAGCTACAGGACATGGATGAAAGGGAGGGACAAGACAGAGACCTAAACGGAAGGCACCACTGCTTGAAGAACTTCTCTCCCAAAAACAGCCTCAGAAGAAGCAAAAGTATAAAATTTGTAAAATTTTGAAAAAGTATGAAGGGACGACCAAGTTGCAGCCTTACAAATCTGTTCAACAGATGCATCGTTTTTAAAAGCCCATGTGGAAGCCACAGCCCTAGTAGAATGAGCCGTAATTCTTTCAGGAGGCTGCTGTCCAGCAGTCTCATATGCCAGGCGGATGATACTTCTCAGCCAAAAAGAAAGAGAGGTAGCCGTAGCTTTCTGACCCCTACGCTTTCCAGAATAAACAATGAAGAATGAAGATGATTGACGGAAATCCTTAGTTACCTGTAAGTAGAACTTTAAGGCACGGACCACGTCCAAGTTATGTAACAGACGCTCCTTCTTGGAAGAAGGATTAGGACACAATGAAGGAACAATAATTTCCTGATTAATATTCTTATTCGAAACAACCTTAGAAGAAAACCGGGTTTGGTACGTAAAACCACCTTATCAGAATGAAATATGAGATAAGGCGAATCACACTGTAATGCTGAAAGCTCAGAAACTCGTCGAGCAGAAGAAATAGCAACCAAAAACAGAACTTTCCAAGATAATAATTTTATATCTATGGAATGTAAAGGTTCAAACGGAACCCCTTGAAGAACTCAAAGAACTAAATTCAAACTCCAGGGAGGAGTAATTGGTCTAAATACAGGCTTAATTCTGGTTAGAGCCTGACAAAAAGACTGAACATATGGCACATCTGCCTAACGTTTGTGAAACAAAACTGACAACGCAGAAATTTGCCCCTTTAAGGAACTAGCTGTTAAGCCTTTCTCCAAGAAGGATTGGAGAAAAGACAGAATCCTAGGAATCCTAACTTTACTCCATGAGTAGCCCTTGGAGTCACACCAATAAAGATATTTACGCCATATCTTATGATAGATTTTTCTAGTGACAGGCTTTCTAGCCTGTATCAAAGTACTGATAACAGAATCAGAGAATCCTCGCTTCGATAAAATCAAGCGTTCAATCTCCACGCAGTCAGCTGCAGAGAAGTTAGATTTGGATGTTGAAAAGGACCTTGAATGAGAAGGTCCTGTCTCAAAGGAAGTTTCTACGGTGGTAGTGAAGACATGTCCACTAGATCCGCATACCAAGTCCTGCATGGCCACGCAGGCGCTATCAGGATCATTTCAGGGAAAAGGTCAATGAGATATATATATAGATATATATATATATATATATATATATATATATATATACATACTAATATATATACATAAATGAAAATAATATGAAAAGGATGTGTGTATATATGAAGCCGTCTATTTTATCAGATGTGCTGTAGAATAGAAATTCTGATGTCAGGATTTAACTCAAAACCCCCTACAAGTTGATTTTGGCTAGGTGAATGCACGTTTATCAGGATTGAAAATCAGCATAGCTTTTGAAGCACAACCTCCTGTTGTGTAAAATACACAAACATTTTCCTAAAAGAAACTAACTCAGTGACCATGCTCATTTGACTATATACAGAGTTTTATGACTCTAAGACATTTGGTCTACCCAATTTAAAACAATCACTTAAAAGGATAAAATCTAAAATAGTTGGGTAATCATAGTACTTACAGGAAACCCCTTTGATTATTTAGAATAAATGATCTGTGTTTTGGGTGGAGAATATGCTTGGGAGCCCTCTGGAATTTGTCACCTAAACCTTTGTGGATTCAAAGTAAGACGTATTGCAGACATACGGATGGAGACGAAGTTCTGAGCATAAACCAGATAAGCTAGGCAAGATCCCTAGGAACTGGTAATTAACATAAACTTGTTAAATAGTGCCTGCTGTGTCAAATATACAAGTATTGAACCATGGACTACAACAACAACAACAACAAAAATAAAGACATTCTTTTTATTCTCTCTGTTCTCCAGAAATCTAATGAAAATTATAAGAGCAACTGGATTAATGAGATATCTGGGTGAATAGATATATAACAATGCATAATCTGCTGGATTTTATATAATTTCAGATCTACATAGAAATGAATGTCTAATATATATATATATATATATATATATATATATATATATATATATATATATATATATATATATATATATATATATATATATGATATATATATGTTTTGAAAACATAAAAGGTCTTACTTAGCTTCTGTGTTTTTAAGAATATTTGTGGACCTAAAAGTAAATGATTCATTTCTAACAATTGTTTCCATTTCTATTGCAGGCATCAATTCATATATGCAGAAATTGTCGGAGACATAGAGCATACCATATCACATGAAAACATATTAGATATATAAATGCCATAAATTTCAAAATAATTAGCAATATTAAATTGCCTTAATATAATACAATATAAATAATGTTAGACACATGTTTCATATTAAAATGACCAGAGAGGTAATGTGATCTTACCCGTCTGTGATTGGTATTGCGAACTTATTAATATGAAGAAAATGATGGTAGTTATTACACATTTTAAAGAAAGATGTTTAAATGTATAGCTGTATTTGTTTGTCATGCTGCATTTGTTTTGTGCTGTCTGCTACCACCTAAGGGCCAATACCGGTATAGCAGTTAAAGGATTTAGCTGTTAAAAAAAAAAAAAAAAAAAAAACGCATGCGTTTCCGTGGTGACCAAGGGCCAATCCAAATAGACATCCCACCTAACCAATGGGATGGTCAGATCTCGTAGGGCCACTCCCATGGTTTCATAAATGAGTGAAAAACTTATTTAAGTGAATGCAGTAAAGAGAAAAGGACAGATTTTGCTAACTTGAATGATATACTGCTGGGCGTCCAAAATACATTCATTCTGAACAAGCTAATCTACCTTTTTCTCAGTGATTGCAAAAAAAAAAATTTACTTATATATTTTCTGAGATGAAACAAGGAATCCTTGGTAACTGAACTATAAATTTTGGTAACGTATATATATATATATATAAAAAGAAAGAGGGTTGCAATTAATATTTTAACACAGATATATGCATAATAGCTGTAGTTTATATTCAGTCTGTATATTGTTAAATACATATCCTTTATGCTAAATTGTTTATCTATGCAAATATATAATAATAATTCAGAAGTGTATATTGTATTTTAAATTGGTAGTCACAGCCTATATATTGTTTAAATTTGTATCTGGTAGACTAAGTGATTCATCTATGAAAGTTCTGGTGTTTTAAATCAATATTGTATTAGGATAAATTACAGTTATATATATTATCCTATTATTTATAAGCACTGTTTAGAATTTTATTGCTTGGATGTTAAAGGTTTTAATATCATTGTAATATTTTAAATGCTGCTCTGAATGAAAGGTTGGTTTTAAAGATACATTTTTCTGGCTTTGTAAGAAGGATAGCATATCTTAAGAGTTGGTTTTAACGCATATAAATTTATTTCATATTCCTTTTATTACAAATATATTTCAATATGTTCATGGATATTAACTAAATAAAAGAATTCAGATATTTATATTAAATTGTATGGTTTCTAGTAGATGCATGTTGATTAAGGCTTTCTAGTTTTAAGGATAATTATTAAGTATATTGTGTTGTAACCCTGCCATAAGCCGATATATTATTTGGCGAGCACTACTAAGATTTTCATAAATATACTGACAATCACTGAAGCTCTCTCCTGTTTGATTCGAGCAATCACGCATGGAAGGAGAGGAAACGGTGGAAACACATAAGCTAGGCTGAACGACCAAGGCACTGCCAAGGCATCTATCAGTTCGGCCTGGGGATCCCTCGACCTGGATCTGTATCTTGGAAGCTTGGCATTCTGTCGAGATGACATCAGATCCAATTCCGGATTGCCCCAACAGAGAATCAATGAGGCAAATACCTCCGGGTGGAGTTCCCACTCCCCCGGATGAAAGGTCTGTCTGCTTAGAAAATCCGCTTCCCAGTTCTCTACTCCTGGGAAGTGGATTGCTGACAGATGAAAAAAGTGGGCCTCCGCCCAACGGATTATCTTGGATACCTCTCTCATCGCTAAGGAACTCCTTGTTCCCCCCTGATGATTAATATAGGCCACAGTCGTGGTGTTGTCCGACTGGAATCTGATGAATTTGGCCGAAGCCAACTGAGGCCATGACTGAAGCGCATTGAAATTTGCTCTCAGTTCCAGAATATTGATTGGAAGTAGAGACTCCACCTGAGTCCAAACACCCTGAGCCTTCAGGGAATTCCAGACTGCACCCCAGCCCAGAAGGCTGGTGTCCATTGTCACTATCACTCACGAGGGTCTGCGGAAGCAAGTCCCTTGGGACAGATGATCCAGCGACAACCACCAAAGAAGAGAGTCTCTGGTTTCTTGATCTAGATTTATCTGAGGAAATAAATCCGCATAATCCCCATTCCACTGTCCGAGCATGCACAGCTGCAGTGGTCTGAGATGAAAGCGAGCAAACTGAATGATGTCCATTGCCGCTACCATTAATCCGATTACCTCCATACACTGAGCCACTGATGGCCGAGGAATGGACTGAAGTGCTCGGCAAGTATTTAGAATCTTTGATTTTCTGACCTCCATCAGAAATATTTTCATGGCTACAGAGTCTATCAGAGTTCCCAAGAAAGGAACCCTTGTCTGAGGAACAAGTGAACTTTTCTCTATGTTCACCTTCCAGCCATGAGTTCTCAGAAAAGACAGCACTGTGTCCGTGTGAGATTGTGTCAGATGATATGTTGACGCCTGGATATGAATATCGTCCAGATAAGGCGCCACTGCTATGCCTCGCGATCTTAGAACCGTCAAAAGAGACCCTAGAACCTTTGTGAAGATTCTGGGTGCTGTGGCCAACCCGAAGGGAAGAGCCACAAACTGATAATGTTTGTCCAAGAAGGCAAACCTTAGAAACTGATGATGTGGATAGGAATATGAAGGTAAGCATCCTTCAAGTCCACGGTAGTCATATTGACCCTCCTGGATCATTGGTAAAATTGTTCGTATTGTCTCCATCTTGAATGATGGAACTCTTAGAAATTTGTTTAGACACTTGAGGTCTAAGATGGGTCTGAACGTTCCCTCTTTTTTGGGAACCACAAATAGGTTTGAGTAAAACCCCTGTCCCTGTTCCAATTTTGGAACTGGACAAATTACTCCCATGGTAAAAAGGTCTTTTACACAGCGTACGAACACCTCTCTTTTTATCTGGTTTACAGATAATTTTGAAAGATGAAATCTCCCCCTTGGGAGAAAGTCCTTGAATTCCAATTGATAACCGTGGGTCACTATTTCTAGTGCCCAGGGGTCCTGAACATCTCTTGCCCAAGCCTGGGCAAAGAAAGAGAGTCTGCCCCCTACTAGATCCGGTCCCGGATTGGGGGCCGCCCCTTCATGCTGTCTTAGCAGCAGCAGCGCGCTTTTTGGATTGTTTACCTTTATTCCAGTTCTGGTTGGGTCTCCAGACTGACTTAGATTGGGTCAAATTCCCTTCCTGCTTTGAGGAAGAAGAAGAAGTGGGGGGTCCTCCTTTAAAGTTCTGAAAGGAACGAAAATTATTTTGTTTACCCCTCATCTTAACAGACTTATCCTGAGGTAGGGCATGGCCTTTACCTCCTGTAATGTCAGAAATGATTTCCTTCAATTCAGGCCCAAAAAGGGTCTTACCTTTAAAAGGAATAGCTAAAAGCTTCGTTTTTGATGAGACATCAGCAGACCAAGATTTGAGCCACAACGCTTTACGTGCTAGAATAGCAAATCCTGCATTCTTTGCCGCTAATTTAGCAATTTGAAAAGCGGCATCAGTAATAAAACAATTAGCTAGCTTGAGAGCCTTAATTCTATCTAAGATGTCATCTAATGGAGTCTCAACCTTAAAGGGACACTGAACCCAAATTTTTTCTTTTGTGATTCAGATAGAGTATGACATTTTAAGCAACTTTCTAATTTACTCATATTATCAAATTGTCTTCATTCTCTTGGAATCTTTATTTGAAATGCAAGAATGTAAGTTTAGATGCCGGCCCATTTTTGGTGAACAACCTAGGTTGTCCTTGCTGATTGGTGGATAAATTCATCCACCAATCAAAAACTGCTGTCCAGAGTACTGAACCAAGAAAAAAGCTTAGATGCCTTTTTTTTATATAAAGATAGCAAGAGAACGAAGAAAAATTGATAATATGAGTAAATTAGAAAGATGCTTAAAATCGCATGCTCTATCTAGATCACAAAATAAAAAAATTGGGTTCAGTGTCCCTTTAAGAGACTCTTCTAGAGCCTCAAACCAAAAAGCTGCTGCAGTAGTTACTGGAACAATGCAAGCCGTAGGTTGTAAAAGAAACCCCTGATTAATAAATAATTTCTTTCGTAGACCCTTTAATTTCTTATCCATAGGGTCTTTAAAAGCACAACTGTCCTCAATGGGTATAGTTGTACGCTTAGCTAGGGTAGATATAGCTCCCTCTACCTTAGGGACTGTTTGCCATGAGTCCCGAATGGTGTCTGATATGGGAAACATTTTCTTAAAATTAGGAGGGGGAGAAAACGGTATACCTGGTCTATCCCATTCCTTTCTTATAATTTCCGAAATTCTCTTAGGAACCGTAAAAACCATCAGTGTACGTAGGTACTTCTAGATATTTATCCATTTTACACAATTTCTCTGGTGGAATTACAATAGGGTCACAATCATCCAGAGTCGCTAAAGCCTCCCTAAGCAACAGGCAGAGGTGTTCAAGCTTAAATTTAAAGGACATAGCGTCCGAATCTGTCTGAGGTAAAACATTCCCTGAATCTGAAATGTCACCCTCAGACAGTAATTCCCTGACCCCCAACTCAGAACACTGTGAGGGTACATCGGAAATAGCTAATAAAGCATCAGAGAATTCAGTATTTACATTAATACCTGGCCTACTGCATTTACCCTGCAACACTGGTAATTTAGATAATACCTCTGTAAGGGTAGTTGACATAACTGCAGCCATCTCCTGCAGAGTAAAAGAATTAGACGCACTAGAAGTACTTGGCGTCGCTTGTGTGGGCGTTAAGGGTTGTGACACTTGGGGAGAATTGGATGGCATATCCTGATTCTCTTCAGACTGAGAATCATTCTTAAGCACACTTTCTTGACCTAATATATGGTCTTTACAATGTAAGGCTCTTTCAGTACAAGAGTTACACAATGTTAGAGGGGGTTGCACAATAGCTTCTAAACACATAGAACAATGAGATTCAGATTGATCAATGTCAGACATGTTGAACAGACTAGTTATAACCACAAAAGTCGTTTAAACCCTTATTTATTGCTTAAAATAAACCTTGGAAAAAAACGTGTACTGCGCCTTTAAGAAAAGAAAAAGTGAAAAAAATTTCCAAAATGCTTAAATAACGTTAAATTAACTCCAAATTTAACTTTAAAATCGTTGGTTCATCCAAAAATTACTGCACCCAGAAGGGCAGAAATAAGGCTCTTAAAGTACTTAGATCAACAATTTGTCCTTTACAGTCAAAAATACCCTCTGCACCTCGCCACAGCTCTTCTGTGGCGCCTACCTGCCCCCAGTGTACTTCGAAACAACTTTCCAACACTCTAGACCAGTTTGCACAGTCCAGGAGCCACCGGAGTTACTGCTTGCTGCTGCCTAGCCTGAAGGAAGTGCGTATCTGAGCGCGCGAAAATAAGCCCCGCCCCTTAAGGTCGATGCCGGAGTAGGCTCAAACACAACCGCATGGGAAAGTGGTTTTACACAAGTTATGCACAACACAATATAACCTCTCAAAACACACCATTAAACAAATAGGTTTTAATGCCAAAAACAAAAACAAAAGACAAAAAAACTCTGACCGGTTTCTGTCATATTGACTGTAATCATAGAATAGCACATGTTAGGGGGAGCTCCCTTTTATGCTGAACAGTCCATGTTCATTGGTTAAAAATTGTGTTGCTGAACACCTTAACCCTATCAATACCTTTGTCCCTTTTAATCACATATTGAAAAACTTTCAAAATAGTAAATTCATGGGTACATTGACAATTGACAATATTTGTAAAAAAAAACAATTTAGATGAATAGAATCTTGAATAGATGATTTTTTAACAGCAAAGGAAAAAGCAAATGAATTAACATTTTAAACCCATGGAGCAATGTGATTTGACAAATTAACACAGATGTTGGATATACAAGTGTAATATTAACATAACATAGTTCATACTTATTCATTTTGTGCAATTATCTATGTAATCCAATGACGTTGTATCTTTATTTTTACCATTCCACCCCTGTTAAGGACAAAAGTGGAATTGATAAGAACGCCAAGTGTATAGAGAAAAGATAAGCACAATAAAAATAAATATAAATGTATATGAGCAAGTTCATGCACGTGAACGTGTAATGATTTAACAGAAAAACATTAACCATATAGATGGACAACTAATAACACTCTCGAAACGTACATTAAGATAAAGTGTAAGTCACTGTTCCATATGGTGTGTATTGTTTTATCTATGTGTTTACCTTGTATATACTTATGGGGCAATGAAATCAAAACACATAAACCTGTTCAGTTGTGCTAGCTCAAATATTTACTATCAAATGGTGTGTGTATTTGTCTGATATCAATAGTGTCCCTGGGTAGTTATTTTTGCCAATAATTAATGATGTCATACTCAGAGTTGTAGCCATATGGTAAGAGACATTTGGTTTTAAAAATCCAATATGTTTCTTGTTTACATAATATGGACAACTTATCACCGCCTCTTGGTGGTGTAGTTACCTGTTCTATAGCTTGCCATTTAAAGGATAAAACATCCTGATGATGGAAATCTATAAAATGGGTAGAGAGCGCTGAACATGTGCGTTTATTGGAGATATACAATAAATGTTCTCTAATACGTTTGCCTACTTTTCGGGTAGTTCTACCTGTGTACTGTTTTTTGCAAATAGTGCATTCTATTATATAAATTACAAAAGTACTTTTGCAATTTACACAACCTTTAGTATTGAATTCTTCTCCCATTACATGGGACTTAAATGTTGAAGAAATATTTACATGATCACAGGAAGAGCAAACTTTCTTTCCACATTTGAATGTTCCAATATATCTCAACCATGATGACCCTGAATTCTTTTCATTTTTTAGCATGCTTGGGGCTAAAATATTTCCAAGGGTCACATTCCTTTTAGGGACAAACATACAACCCTGTTCAACTATGTTCCTTAGGTACTTGTCCCCCATTAGTATTGGTAAATTCTTTTTGATGATTTTACAAACATCATCATATTGAGAGGAATATGATGTAATAAATTTGAGATTTTGTTTTGAGTTTTTAGGATTTCGTGTTGATTTTTCTAATGCACTTGCCCTGTTGGTATCCTTAATTTCAAAAAATGCTTTATCTATGACCTTGTTGGAATAGCCCCTCTTTAACATTCTTGTTTTTAGGTCTCTGCTCTCTGACCGAAAGGCATGTTCATGTGTACAGTTTCTTTTTGCCCGCAGGAATTGACTTTTTGCAATCCCTTTAAACACATGTTGCGGATGCAACTGCGGGCATGTAAAAGACTGTTACCTGAAATTGGCTTTCGGTAGAGAGCAGAGATGATAGTTCCTCCTTCTGAATCTCCTGTGAGGGAGATATCAAGAAAGTTTATGGTATTTTTCTGCCATTCATAAGTAAACTGAAGTCCCACCTTATTGTTATTTAGGGTGGTGACATACACATCAGCAGTCTCAGAATCAGATGACCACACTATCAGGAGATCATCAATGAACCTGGCGTATTTCACAATATGTTCTGAAGGGGCGGTACCACCTCCATAGACATGGCCCCTCTCCCACCAACCCATAAACAGGTTGGCATAGGAGGGGGCAAACTTTGCCCCCATAGCAGTGCCACGTCTCTGGAGGTAGTAGCACCCCTGGAACATAAAAAAAAATGTGTTCTAATAAGAATTTCACAATTCTGACAATCAGATTTTTAGACTCCAATGCGAGGTCTGTAAACAAGTCTAGGAAAAAATTCACAGCTTGTAGACCCTGTGTGTGAGGGATAGAGGAGTACAGTGACACTACATCAGTTGTAAGCCAACTGTACTCCTCCCTCCATGTCACAGTCTCCAAAACTTGTAGCGCATGGGAGGTATCTCGTATATAGCTGGGTAACAACAAGACCATGGGCTGTAAAAAATCATCCACCCGCTTGGATAGGGGTTCCAATAGAGACCCTATACCCGCCACTATAGGCCTCCCCTTAACATTGCATACACTTTTATGAACTTTTGGGAGGTGGTGGAAGATGGGTGTCACTGGATCAGTAACCATACAAAGGTTAGCTGTTTCTTGATCCATGAGACCCTCCTCCACCACCTCATCCAAGAGATGTGATAGCTCTCTAGAGTATGTGGCAGTAGGATTCCTAGGTAAGATAGTGTAGGTTTCCAAATCCTACTGTTTTGAGCCTTATTTTGTATGTCATCTCTATGTTCAAGAATTCTGTCTTTCAGAATCCTTTTTGTCTTCCCAACATAATAGCTGGGGCAGGTACAGGAGAGTAGAGAAACCACTCATTGAGTGTTACAATTAATAAAATGTCTCAATTTATATATCCTCTCAGTGTTAGCAGAAAAGACTTTAGTTTTTCCCATAAATCTGCAGGCGACACACTTCTTACATGGGAAATTACCTACCATTTTTGATTAAGAAGCAAGTTTTTTTTTGAGGAGTTACAAATTTGCTTCTAACCAATCTATCCTTTAAATTAGGAGCTCTTTTTACTGTCAAACTTGGGAAACTTCCTACTTCCTTTGCTACACTTTCATCACTTAAAAGGGTATCCCAGTTCGTTTTTAGAATATATCTTATGCCATTCCAGTGGCAATTAAATTTGGTCACTAGTCTAATACCACTGGCTTGCTCTTTTTCTTTTGGGAAAAGTAATATATCTGTCTTTTTTCCATGCTTCGTTTCTTGCATTAGTTAGAATTCTCTTTGAATAGCCTCTTGCTCTAAATCTATTCTCCATTTGTGCAGCATGTTCATTAAACTTTGACTTCGATGAACAATTCCTGCGCAAAAGGAGGAACTGCCCCTTAGGGATTCCTCTTTTCAGGTGGACTGGATGATGGCTTTGAGCTGAAAGTATGCTATTTGTAGCAGTTGCTTTCCGAAAGTTTTCCATTACTAAAATGTCACTCTCTACTTTTATATTCACATCCAGAAAAGATAAGTCATTTTTGCTGTAATTGAGCATGAGAACAATGTTTCTATCATTTTTATTTAGATCTAGAACAAAGTTTACTAGATCATCTGGAGTTCCTTCCCAGATAATAAATATAGCATCCACATAGTGAAGCCATAGGTGGATATGCTCATCAAACAATCTTTTTCGGTGGACTTCCTCCATCTCCCAGGCTCCGAGATGGAGACATGCATACATGGGGGCACAGGTGGCCCCCATAGCTGTACCTCTAATTTGCTTGTATATTTTGTTATCAAATGTAAAAACATTGTTCTCAAGCACAAAAGGAAGTAAATCAATGGTAAAGTCAGTATGGTTACTGTAAACTACCCCTCTAGTGTCAAGAAAATGTTTTGCTTCCTCTATTCCAGTTGGATGTGGAATTGATGAATACAGGCCTTCTACATCCAACGATACTAATAGAGCATCATGGGGTATAGAAAGATGGTCAATTTTCTTAAGAAGTCAGCTGTGTCTAAAAGATATGAAGGCATCGTACTCAGAAATGGTTTTAGAAAGAAGTCAATATAATTACCAAGATTTTCAGTTAAACTGCCAATCCCAGAAATTATAGGTCGACCTGGGGGATTTTTTTAAGCTTTTGTGGATTTTGGGTATGCAGTAGAAAACTGGCATTACAGGGAAATCATTAAATAGATACTTAAATTCAGCAAGGTTAATGATGCCAACAAGTTTTGCATCATTAAGTTTTTTGAACAAAGCGGACTGTAAAGTGGATACTAGATTTGACAAGACGTAAGTACTGTTTTTTGTCCAGTAGTTGTCTTTTGACTTCCAGGATATAGCTAGTTTTGTCCCAGAGGACTACATTAACCCCCTTATCCACAGATTGAAACACTACGTTGTTTGCATTGGTCAATTAATTTAGTGCTGTCCTTTCAGTCTTAGTAAGATTATCATCAATTATGTTTGTCACAGTCAGTTTTTGTATATCTTTCTCTACTTGTTTCACAAACATATTCCCAGCTGGAACTTAGGAGAGTTGTGGCATGAATTTAGACCTAGGTTTAAAATCCGATCTAGCTTTTTTTTTACTCAAAGGGGAGATTACAATTGTCTCAGTAGTAGAGGGCAAGAGAAGTTCTTCTAGATCTAACAAGGCCAATCTATCATCTTTATTCAGATCTAGATAATCTATTACATTTTTGCTTTTCCCTTTAAATATTTGAGATAGAACATCACGTCTTGCAAAACCGTGTAGATCTTTAATAAATTCAAATTTATCAAACCCATTTGTAGGGCAGAAGGAGAGGCACTTTTTCAGAACACTCATATGGGCCTGGTTCAATTTAAAAGATGACAGATTGATTATTTGTAGATCATTATCTGGTGATTTTAATAACAGCTTCGCCCCGAAATCTCCAGGGACGTCCTCTTTCCTGACTCTGGTTGTAATCTCTCTGGCGATTCTGTCTGTATGGGGTATCTCCTCCCTCAGGAATTGGTAATCCCTCCTCCTGAATCTCTTCCTGCCCTCTCTCCTCCTGTTCCAATTTGGTTCCCTTCCTGTCTGTTTTCTGACATTTGGCTATCTACTTCTACATCCGAGTCATCTGTTCCTGAGTCATAGGAACCTTTAACTGATTGATAATTGTACACATATTTCCTTAAGTAATCGTCATTATCTCATGCCAATTTTCTAGTTTTACGAAGTTTAATATCTGTCTGTAGTCTAGCTAGTTGTTCTTGGATCTCATTATTTAACTTTTCAAAGTTTGAATTATGCTCAAAAGTATTAACTACCTTAAGAGCTTCCTCAACTAGTTGTTTTGTTCTGTCAAATCTTTCCTTATTTCTTTTCAACATTTTTTTCATTAAAAATGATAGAACACTCAGAGAGGCTTACGTTCCATTCTTCCATGAAGGTATCCCCTCCATCTTCTCTTAGGTTTGTACCTGGGTCTAACCTTAGTCTAAAACCTCTAGGGATAATATTGTTTTTTTATATCATTTTCAAAAATTGCTGTTTCTGCTCTTAATTTTACTTGTTTAACCAGAAGTTTTTATATTCTTTAAAGGCAGAAAATATATGTAAAGGGTTCACTTCACTACTGTTACTTTCTACAGTACTTGACATAGACAGGGTAGCTAGAAGGTTATCTTCCCACCAAGTTTCCTCTGATAATTCAAAAGCCATAATTGAATACTTATCAGGAAATACAAAGTTCAGACAGTCAGCACAATGCACAAACACCAAGAAAAACTGGGCAAATTTTTAGCAGCTTCATCCACAGAGAATACCAAGATAGGGACCCAAGTCCAAGTCTTTGGTTAAAAAAAAAAAATATTTATTTATATTTATATATATATCCATCCCACTGACACCAACTATTATGTAAATTAACCCACTGTACACCTGGAACTGAGGCTATCGCTGCGGCTGGTTGAAAAAGGCCCATATGTTGAAACATTCTTCTCAAATAACCTTCCAATTTCCTGTCCATTCGATCCTTAAAAGAAGTACTATCCTCTAGGGGAATAGTACTCCTCTTGTCAAGAGTAGAGATGGCACCATCCACCTTAGGAATGGAACCCCAAAGTTCCAGGTTGGATACTGGAAACATTATCTTAAAAGTTGGAGAAAAGGGGGTACCTATTTTCTCCCATTCCCTTGAAATAATGTCTGCCATTCTGGCGGGAACCGGAAAAAACAGCAGCTTTCTTGACATCATAGACCCTATCTAAATTAAGGTATCTTAGGTTTGTCAGATGATTTAGAGTCAGGAACATCTAGTGTAGACAATACCTCCTTGAGAAGGAAGCGAAGATGTTCTAATTTAAACCTGAAGTTAGATTCTTCAGGAATAGTAGATTTAATCTCAGAAATTTCTGACTCTGAAAACTCAACCTCAGAGGCTATAGAAGTCAAATACTCTTCAGAAAGGTGAGATAGCGAAGCCAAATCAGACTGAATAGAATGATTAACTCCTAGGTAAGTCAAAGTATGGTTAACCTTTCTTTTGCTAGAAATAGGCATATCATTAAGAGCAGCTGACACCGCACATTGTAGTTGAGAGGTAAAATCTGCAGGAAAACAAATACTCCCAGTGGAAGTTAAGTGTGCGTGGCGGGGTGCTGCTTGTGAGTCAGGAAAATTAGGGGACTGGGGTAAAAGAACCGGCATATCCTGGACAATAGAGTCCTGAGAGGTTTAAGGCTCAGATGGAAAAATATTTCCAGAGGGAGGGCCAGGCTTGAGCCCCTTCTTAGCTTTTAAAACCAAACTTAGGCATTGGGAGCAGAATTGTGCAGAAGGGCAAACTATATTCTCCTTACAATATAAGCAGCAATTGGAAACAGTAGGAGAACCCTCCGATGGGATAACCAGGTCCTCCATCTTAAGTATTGCCAACAGCAATAAACAGCACACAACACACCAATTTATGACTAAAGAAAAAAAAAGGCACCTCTGTCCTTCAGCCTTAGCTGGAATGTCTTACCGCCACATAAGGATCAGATTGATCTAGAACGATCTCCCTGCCACGAGGAATAGAGCTGAAACTGTTCAGTGAATTTAACTCAATCATTCCACTGTTTATTAAATTAGAGAAACTGGTCATACGTGCACACACTAGTTAAAACCTGTTTGAATCCTGCATTTAATTATAGAATAATTACTAAAAAGAATTGTTCAATATGGGAGGTAAAAACCTGCTGCCAATAAAAAAGTATATGGAATTCTCAAATAGGGCTCATGTAATCTCAGCATTTTATAACCGGAGCTGTATTATCATTATCATGGAGTGTTATTTGTATATACACTATTATTTGAAAACTTATATTTACCTTAGTATTTTGTATTATGTTTTTTATGCAATAGCAATCAATTTAATTAGTAATTTAATTAGTGGGAAATGTGCTAATGAAAACAAAAAAATTGCAAATGTCTAGCATAGAGAGACTGTTAACGCACTGTTGCTTAAAAGAATAACGATAATGGTAACACAGCTCCCGCCATAGAAGGAGCTTAGTTTATAGCAGTGGCATTAAAAACAGTGCACATGTGATATAATTTTACAGAAATGGAATATCATATTAAGAAACAGTGAGCATTTATAACAGTAGAGAGTATTATTGTTTGCTGTCAATGTGTTTTTACCTAGTGTGAGTGCACATGACCGGTTTCTCTAAATTAATTAACAGTGAAATTATTGAGTTGAATGAATATTTCTTTGCAGAGTGTATAAACATTATAATAAATAGTTATTTTGCAACTTTGTACAATTTAGTAGCGATTTCACCTTTTTGACTGCCTCTCACTTCTTTCTGCTCCATATTTGTAATGGATAGAGACATAGGGGACTCAGACTTTAAAAAAACTGGACATTTAGATGCAGAGGCATCTCCACTACGTACTCCCAGGACCGAGTGGCTTTGCGGGGGATCATACAAGCAGGAGGAGCCATCTTGAAGAGGGGATAACGCAAAGCTGCTGGCAGGGATTAGGATTACGTGCCAGCACTTTCCCCCAGGACCGAGCGGCAACAAAGACTACCTTTACACCTGAATTGTAAGTCCCAATCACAGCATATAAATTGACTAAGTATTACCGAGTTTGAGGGACTTAACTTTTCCATCGATTGGGGACAGCTAACACCTTAAATTTCACATTTTTACTTAACTGCAGAGTAAAGCTGTCACTCCATACTGAGAATTGAAGGGCTGGTACAAGCCTGTTATTTGGGGAAGTGAATACCCTGTGAACAGTCTAAAAGTCTATCACACTGATAAATCTGCCTAATCTCACTCTCGCAAAAAACACCTACCTGAGAATGTACACCTTATATATTACCCCCCACACTCAACAAGGACGTTGTTTGCCTCTCACTTCTTTCAAGAGTTCATTTATTTATTTATATATTTCCCAATCTTTGTTGTGGGAACTCTAGCGGCTACAGACTGCTAAGGTGGAAAGAGGAATAAACACAACAGCTATAATCATCTCAACAGGGCTAAAAGGCTTGCACATGGACTTTTGCTAACCTGTATTATCTTTTTTTGATATAGGGGATCTCGTCTCCCCTGATCCTTGTCTTTGCTCTGAACAGGTCATTGCAGAAGCCTTAAATAATTAATTAAACCACATATTGGAATGTACTGTATATAGGCTTTTTACTGATACTTTTATATGAGAATTGTGTATTTTTATCACTAACTAATTGATTTGTGTACCAGCAATTCTTCAGAGATAATATTTGTTCCTATATTAATATCCCATTAATATATCTATATAGTGCAGAGCTGCATTGGGATTTTAAATAATTTACATGACAATGGATAATACATTAGGAAACAAAGATTATTTCTCTCTTAAATTATCCTTGGAGAGAGATGAACTTGGTTTAGACTTTGATGAAGGTTTTTGTAACAGACAATACTATTCTCTATCTATTTAAGTTCACTCTTTGATGAAATGGAACAATTGTTGGTTAGAGAACATAAGATTAAATGGGATATACAAACTCCGACTAGATATCATGAAATGGGTTTAATCCCCAGGGGTCTAAGATTCAATAAATTCCCAACTTTTATCACTGACGATGTAGATTTCATCACAAGATGAGGAAAGGGGAAGAGGAGAGGGAGATATAATGATGGAAGAAGGGTAAGATTTTCAGAGAGCGAGGCAGAATCTCAAGATGAGAATTCCAGCTCAGGTGGGGAAGAAATATCTTCAGGGATTGTCCCCCAATTAACTGCATCAGTCTCTGATACCCATACCTTTTTCAACACCATTAAGAATAGTATGGACCAACAAATGGTGAGACCCAAAACCAACTCCTATCCTCTCCAACCCTCACTAGTAACCAATAAGAAGCAAGAACAACAGAGTAAATACCAGGTAAATCCACCAATACTGGGAACAGGCACTAATCCAAGAGACATGGAGCAGGTTTTTCAGACACGCCCAAGAGAACTCGAAAGGGGGGGGGATTAAATACACACACACACACATACCCCACAGGTCAGGGTCAGATATGAGGACAGAAAACTATGACACAGGAACAAAACAGACCGAGTCGCTACCCCCAGAGAAGGGGCCATTAGCAGACGAAATACAAATAGATATATGGTAAACATCTCTGACCACACACTATCACATAGGGGAACGAACAATCAGCTCTAAGCAGAGGAATGAATTTCGTACCTTTTGCTAAATTCAATTTATTTCAAACACTTGCGGAGTCAACAGATTGATTAGAAACCTAACCCTGAGAAAATTTTACAAAAAGTGAACACAACTTAATAAGTCCTATTGAGATCGACACCACAAATGGCACCAATACCGAATCGCAATTCTAATTTCAAGAAACTTGCGATTTGGTCACATTGGATGACCTAAATATAGAGGGAGCCACAGGTGGTGTTGATGCAATTAGATTTCCCTCTTTTAAAGAAAAATCCTTTTTCTATCCCATACACTTTATTGGACATACACTAGAATTATTCCAAAAGAGAGTGGAAAGGGATTTAACTATATTAGCAGAGAACACCGGTACCAGACAGTGCAAAAATAACATGACTAAAAATGAGAGGGATACACTAAAGAGCCTACTAGAGAATGACCATTTAACCATAAGAGCGGCCGATAAAGGAGGTTCTATTGTTGTCATGAACAAAACACAATTTGTAAAGGAGGCCTTGAGACAACTTAAAGATAAGGACCAATATTTTTACCTCAGGGAAGACCCCACGCATAACTATCAAAGGAAACTCGACCATTTGCTTGATGAGGGCAGAGATTTGGGAATTCTTGACAATGAAACTTACAATTACCTGATGGTCAAAAACCCAATTATCCCTGTGTTTAATCCTTTACCAAAAATCCACAAATCCACACCAGAGATACAGGGTAGACCCCTGGTAAGAGGAATTGGATCTCTCACAGAGCACTTGTCTGTCAGGGTTTTTTCCCTGTTTTGTTTGCCATGTGCTGCTGGCAGCCATTTTACTCACCTCTCTTGCTGACTATGGTGCATTGTGGGGGATGCTGCTCATTTCCTGCACTTCCTTTTATGGCCAGACTGGTGTGCATCATCTGTGTGAGACAGGATGCAGTCTCAGAATTGTGATGTCATCACTTATTATTTAAAGAGCCTCTGTTCAGTATGCTTTGCCTTTGCGTTGTCTCATACCTGTTTGTGAGAGTTCCTGTGTATTACCTGGCTGTCTGACGTCCTTCCTGGTTCCTGATCCCTGGCTTGTTCCTAACTCGTTCCTGACTCTGCTGTTTTCCTTGTTCCTGATTCCGGCTCGTCTGACTACTTGCTTTGGGCTCCTGATTCGGCTCGTCTGACTATTCGATTTGGCTCCTGACTCGGCTCGTCTGACTACCAGCTCTGGTTTTGACTCCTGGCTTGTTATTTGACTTGTGGACTTTTTATTATTTTTTTTGTTATTAATAAAGGTGTGATTATTATTGCACTTATCGTCTCAGTCTGATTCCTGGCACCCTGACATTGTCCCAGTGGTTGGATGCTATCCTCCAACCCCACGTTGAGGCCTTACCAAGGCATTTAACAGACACTAAACACCTCTTGGAACTTGTCAAAGATCAGGGCTGGTCAGATGAACAAGCTTGGCTAACCATAGACTTTAAAGCCCTCTATTCCTCAATACCCCATGAGGATGGGCTGTGAGTGATTGAGTTCTACTTAAAAAGAGATAATTACTTATGATGGGACAAGCTGTGAGTTAATTCTAAGGGTAACTAAATATCTATTGACCCATAACTACTTTAAGTTCGAGCAAAATTTCTATCTCCAGAGATGTGGGACTGCAATGGGAGCAAAATTTGCACCCTCCTACACCAACCTCTTCATGGGTGATGGGAGCAGTCCCACATCTTTGGAAATAGAAATCCTTTTAAGCCCCAAATCTCCTTTTATAGGAGATTTATAGACAATCTCATTCTAATTTGGCATGGAGGAGAGCCCCAGGCAGTGAATTTCATGAATTATCTTAATGATAACACCATAGGCCTTTCATTTACCTACGAATAGAACAGAAATAGTATTAACTACTTGGACGCCACTCTTTTAGGCTCTCAGATGGAGAGTGGAGGGTGCATCAGTACCAAAATTTATCGGAAACCCTCTGCAGGCAACTCCTTGCTACATGCAAGAAGTGGGCATCCAAACTGGGTGTTCAAGGCCATCACGAAAGGACAGTTCATTAGAACTCGTAGAAACTGTTCAGACAATGAAAGTTTTCAGGGTACAGGCCGATGAACTCACAAAGACTCATCTCTAGATCATACCCAGATCACATGGTAAAAGGAATTAGGAAATCTGTAGAACAGAGATAGGAAAGAATTTCTACACAGGTCAAGACTTAAAATTTGAGAAACGTAAAAACACGACTAAAACTACTTTTTTTCTCGGTTTTAACCGCAGATAATGAAACAAGAGGGGCCTTACAATTGGGAACAGAGTGTCCTCAATCTACTTAAAGAACATGGTAGTCAACCAGAGCTCTTGGCTTACAACCAAGGGGGTCTATAGATGCCACTACCAAAATTGCAAGGCTTGTGAATTTATCCAAGATTTTATCAGTTCCAAAACTGGTATAAGATACCATCACAAGATGTGTTACAATTATAGGGCCACTTATGTGATCTATGCCCTGACATGCATAATTTGCAAGATCCAATATGTAGGCATGACCTCAAAAGATATCAGGTCCCGGATACGGGAGCACATATGTAATATCAAAAATGGTATACTGACTACACCCCTTATCTCACACTATACCCATGCACATGACAAGAATCCCAAGGGACTGAGATGGACTGTAGTGTAGTTGATCATATACCCAGACTCAAACAAGGGGGCAACAGAGACCAACTATTAGCTAAACAGGAGGCTTTCTGGATTCTTACACTTAAAACCAGACATCCACTGGGACTGACCTCATTAATTTCTTGCAGTGATGCAGTTAAACACTTCCAACATGCCAGATACAATGACCGTGAAAAAGTCCCCACCTTGCCCAGATAGGAATGCACTTAGATACCTATGAGTAACTCCAAACTAAGTGATCATAAACATGACCTTGTTCCCCATTATGTACTTGAGTCCCCTAATACCACGGGAACAACATGGGAAATTTAATCCAAATTAATTTAGTGGGATATACAAAACAGACACAAATAAGGTTGGGCTTATTTAGCTCCATATACTTGGGAATACACCTAAACCAAATCAAAATAAGACACTAACAATGCATGTAAAGTATATGGTTTAGCTAATGTACAGATGTTCAAATTGGCAACTTTAAAAACCTTAACCCCGGAAATGGAAAGATTAAATCTTCCATTCAGGGTCTAACCCAAGTAGTATGTTTATACTTGTTATAATGTGCCCATACCTACTACACTAATGACCCAACCCTTTAACTATTAATATTATTAATATTCTAGTTTTTACCACTCTAAAATCTTGCTCTGTTTACTAGTTCAATTATTTTATTTTAAGTTTATAATTAATTTTATTTTTGTTCCACATAATTTGGTCAGGGTCTTTCTCTGTATTACATATGTTTAAAACAATGTTTAAAACTTTGTATAATCGCCACATTGTGTTTTCTTTTTTACGCAATTATGTGTGTATACTGAAGTTTTCTAGGAAACGTAAGTCAGTTTTCCATTATGAACAGTGTTTAACACACTTTAAGTTTGAATATAAAACAAGTGTAGACACTAATCATTCAATCAGGTTGTGTTGCTGCTTTTATCCAATGAAATGTGAGCACTTTCTTTAAGAGCACAGGTGTCTCTGCCAGTAACCATGCTATGACAGCAGAACAGCCGAAACGTGTCAGCGGGTCTGACAGATACACCAACCCTTGATGGCACACTTATAGTTCGTTTTTGACATTATGGAAACAATTAAAGGAACTTTGTTTTAATTGAACCTTCAAACCTCCGAGTTCAAATACTTTCTTTTTTTTTTAGATACTTGACAGCCTACTAAAATACAGGACTGACTATAGAACCTCTCTACACCTCTCCAGTCCCTCTGGGGAGGAGTCATAAAATTGTTCAAATAGGTAATTATAGAAAACACATGTAATATAAAATCATGAATGTGATTGTAATTTTTCTACTTTGCTGAATTAAACATTTTAAAGGACACTAAAAGTCAAAATTAAAATGTCATGATTCCGTTAGAGGATTCAATTGTAATCAACTTTCCAGTTTACTAATTATCTAATTTGCTTTGTTCTCGATATCCTTTGTTGAAAAGCATAACTAGGTAGGCTCAGGAGCAGCAGTGCACTACTGTTAGCTGCTGATTGGAGGCTGTAAATATATGCCTCTTGTCATTTGCTCCCCCTCATGTGTTCAGCTAGCTCCCAACACTGCACTGCTGCTCTGTCAAAAAAGGATACCAAGAAGTAAATTGGAAGTTGTTTAATGTATGCTTGAATCGTAAAAGAAAAAACATAAATTATGCTTACCTGATAATTTTCATCGAGGGGAGGAGAGTATACGGCTTCATTCATTACTTTTGGGAATTAAGAAACTGGCTACCAAGAGGATTCAAAGACACCCCAGCCAAAGGCTTAAATACCTCGCCCACTAACCTCATCCCCCAGTCATTTTGCCAAGGGAACCAGGAACAGTAGGAGAAATATCAGGGTATAAATGGTGCCAAAAGAGTATTACATTTAGGTCTGCCCATCGGAGATACAGGCGGGAGCCGTAAGCATAATTTATGTTTTTCATCTAAAGGGGAGGAGAGTCCACGACTTCATTCATTACTATTGGGAACATATACTCAAGCTCTAGAGGACACTGAATGAAACCGGGAGAATAAAAAAAGGCGGACCCTAATCTGAGGGCACCACATCCTGCAAAACCTCTCTCAAAAAACAGCTTCTGCAGAAGCAAAAAGTCAAATTTAATGTTTTCCACCTTAGGGATGGTCCCCCACATCTCAAGCTGAGAGTCCGGCATGGGGAACAGCTTTTTAAAAGAAGAAGGGGAAAAGGACAACCCTATTCGTTCCCATTCAGTCTTAATATTTGTCATCTTAACGGGAACCGGGAAAGACTGAGGCGCTACCCTGTCCTCGTATACCTTAAAGGGACACTGAACCCAAATTTTTCTTGCATGATTCAGATAGAGCATGCAATTTTAAGCAACTTTCTAATTTACTTCTATTATCATTTTTTCTTCGTTCTCTTGCTATCTTTATTTGAAAAAGAAGGCATCTAAGCTAAGGAGGCAGCAAATTTTTGGTTTAGAACAATGGACAGCACTTGTTTATTGGTGCTGTCCAATGAGCAAGGACAACCCAGGTTGTTCACCAAAAATGGGCCGGCATCTAAACTTACATTCTTGCTTTTTAAATAAACATACTAAGAGAATTAAGAAAATTTGATAATAGGAGTAAATTAGAAATTTATGCAATTGCATGCTCTGAATCACAAACGAAAAAAAATTGGGTTCAGTGTCCCTTTAAGCTTAGGAATCGCAGGTTCCTCCGGTATCTTAGATTCTGGAACCTCCAGAGTAGCAAGCACCTGCTGTAGCAGAAAGCGCAGATTCTCCATCCTAAACTTATAACCAGGATCCTCCGCCGCCGGAGGTTTAGATGACACGGACTCCGACCCAGAAGGTGCCTCCTCCAAAGAGTCGGAGTGGGCCTCGTCATCGTATAGAGCCTCTGGATCAGTCATCAGCATGGACAAACCCTGGGCCGGGCTGCTATGATAAACCCTACGATTGCGCTTAGCAGAATGTGGTAAGGCATGGATTACTTTCGAAACCACCGATTCCAGTTGGTCCGCAAAGTCTGACGGCCAACGGTTGGACCCCGGGGTGCTGCATGTGCAATCGGAGATTAATGTAGGGAACGCACCTCCCGGGACGAAGAACCCTCAAAGGTGGACGGCTCAGTAGTAACTTTATCAAGGCATGTGGAACATAGTTGAGCAGGCTGATCGACCAGAACCTCCTCACAATAAACACAGGAATAAGACTTTGTTAAGGAAGGAGAGTCCTCCATCGCTTGCGCGGTTGGGTAGACTAACTTTATTTATAAAAAAAAAAAAAAGCAACCTTTATACCACCAATGGCCGGGGCACTCACCACCTCCTAGGACCCGGACTACAGAAACTGCTACGACTCTTGCGCCACAGATCAACAGAGAGGATAGATAGCCACATCCAGTCACATGGAATGCCTGGCAGACCGCCCCTGCACTAGCGAAAAGCGCGCCAAAAAATGGCAGCACAAAATTTCCGCAAGTAACCTGAAAGTTACACACATTGCCAGAGCCTCATCTCGCACATAACGCAGCAATGACAAAATAAACAATATCATGTATAAACCCCCCCCCCCTGTTCAATAATCCCCCTTCCAGGAATATTAACCCTTGATTCTGTAAAGATAAAAAGGCGCCACACTGTGACCCTGTCTTCTATGTTATCATTATTAATAAAAAAAAATGAAACAATCTTATTAGAATCTACGCCGTGGAACAGGAACATGGCCCTTCAAGTGCGACAGGTTAGTAGCCTCACTCCTGACATGGACTTGAGTGAAGAAAGCAGGCAGTGAAACTCGTCAACGCTGATTGCTTATGGAGCTGTTAATGAGTCGGGATGGTTTCGCAGGAAGACTCTCCATGCATCTCAGGACTCTAACTTTCACCCAGGCTCTCACTGAGAGGCTGACAGGACTACTTAAAATTCCAGTCCCAATGCGAAGAGTACTACCCTCTATAAGAGACTACTCCGAAACTGCGGCACTCCTCTGCCATCCTCCTGGGACAAAAGGCAAAAAATGACTGGAGGATGAGGGAAGTGGGGGAGGTATTTAAGCCTTTGGCTGGGGTGTCTTTGCCTCCTCCTGTTGGTCAGGTTCTTAATTTCCAACAGTAATGAATGAAGCCGTGGACTCTCCTCCCCTTTAGATGGTAATTTTAAAAAGGGATAGTAAAAAAAAAAAAATGAAAAAATGTTTTAATTGTTTAAAAAGATAGATAATCCCTTTATTTACCATTCCCCAGTTTTCCATAACCAACACTGTTATAGAAATATACTTTTTACCTCTGTAATTATCTTGTAACTAAACTTTTGCTGACTGCCCCCTTTTTTCAGATCTTTTGACAGACTTGCTTTTCAGGCAATTAGTGCTGACTCTTAAATAACTTCACGTTCGTGAGCACAGTTATCTACATGAAACACATGAAATAACACCCTCTAGCTGTAAAAAAAAACAAAAAACTGTCAAATGCATTTAGATGAGAGGCGGCCTTCAAGCACTTAGAAATTAGCATATGAGCCTACCTAGGTTCAGCTTTCAACTAAGAATAACAAGAAAACAAAGCAAATTTGATGATAAAAGTAAAATTACAAAGTTGTTTAAAATTGCATGCCCTATCTGAATCATGAAATTTTAATTTGGACTTTACTATCTCTTTAAGTTTCATGTACCTTTACATTTTTTAATATTTAACCAGCATAACACAGCACACCCATTTTAAAACAATCATTTACTTTTAACTGCATATAGGTAGTCAAATCATGGTTGTTTAAAACAAAACGTCCCTTTGAAGTAATTCATAATGAAAAAAATATAACTGCAAATCAGACTCGAAGCAGCTTTCAACACTTATTGCATAATTTAGTAAGGTAAAAAGCTTTTCTACTTGAAGCCCAAGAGTATAATGCTGGCCTATAATGCCTAATAGCCAGGTCAAAAACATATATAATGCACACAGACTGTTAAGATTCAATTATAAGTTTGCAATGCATTATTTTACATACATTAAGAAAGCTTGCTGTTAGAATATTTTTAGATCTGTGCATCAAATAGCTGTAATTGGACTGGGTAATTATCTGTCAATTAATTTGCATATATAAATGGAAAAAAGCAACTGTTACCAACCAAGATTTAGTATTAAAAATATAAAAGAAAAAAACAAAAAAAAGAGTAACACAATACAAATAAAAATCCATTACTATGCAATTCTATAAGAATATATCAGGCATCCAAACACCACACATTAACTGTAAAAATACTTACATAGAATAAATGCCAAGGCTTCACAAAATCGGTTTAAATTAAAAGCCTACGGGAAACACTATTTGGGTATTTGCATTAAAAAAAAAAAAAAAAAACACTTTAGAGCAGGGGTGGGCATTTATCGACCCTCCAGATGTTATGGACTTCATCTCCCATAATGCTGGCAAAACATCATGGGAAATGTAGTCCATAACATCTGGAGGGCCGATAATTGCCCACCCCTGCTTGAGAGTCACCATATAGTAAATGCATTAGGAAGGGGATTGCCATTTTTATAAAAAAATCACCTATTAATCACAGAAGTATGAGACCACTCATAGGAAGGAGGGTGAACTGTTTTTAACAGTTACACTTTATTTGATTTTTGTTGAAACTTGGTGCATAATTGATTATGATACATAATAGAATCAGTTAAAATTTAACACTTTATTTAACATATATACAAAGACAGACAATTCACTTAAATTGGATCACACTCAAGAAACAGATAATCATCAAATGTTTCTATGTATAAGTCTATATGAGTGATCCAACTAAAACTTTAGAACCAAAAGGTTAAAAATAAGGGCAATGTGCTCTAGTAACAGCTAGTGTAGTTGTGATGGAGTGGATCTGGTTGTGGTAATCAGGGAAATGTTCAAGTTATAACCAAACACTTATCACACAGGCTATGCGCTCAAGGGCGTCCTCCTACCTGCGTACTGCTGGGATTGAACCCAGTCAGACGATTTCTAACTTATTCCCTATCAGTCAGTACCACAACATTCATGCAATATCAATGTGTCTGTTGGAACCGCATTCTTGTGCTTTTATGCAGAAAGGGTAATTGAATAATACCAGCGATGTAACGCTTATGATTGTTACTATGGTCTGCAGTTTACATTCAAATTTCCTTATAGTTATAAGGGCAAGTTCAAGCAAAATAATATTAATGCTCCTAAGCCTAGAGAAAATTCATGTGAGTTCCGAGTGCATATCGTCACTAATGGAACTAATTCTCTATAATATTGGCACCACTTTGCACATAAGTAATATACTGCTAATAACCATATACAACGCTATAAAAGCAAATCCACTATTATTAAAGCGGCAGAGATAGTAACCAACAGGCTTAAGTAATCAGTAGCTATTTCTTTCACAACGCTAGAGTTCTAGAGCACGCCCACCGTGAACTTGAACATTTCCCTGATTACCACAACCAGATCCACTCCATCACAACTACACTAGCTGTTACTAGAGCACATTGCCCTTATTTTTAACCTTTTGGTTCTAAAGTTTTAGTTGGATCACTCATATAGACTTATACATAGAAACATTTGATGATTATCTGTTTCTTGAGTGTGATCCAATTTAAGTGAATTGTCTGTCTTTGTATATATGTTAAATAAAGTGTTAAATTTTAACTGATTCTATTAAATATAATAGTGCCTAATTCAGCACTTGGCTTAAATGCCACAAATCCTTTGAATTTTCCCTAACCTACCCTATTATTATAGTGATTTAATTCACAACTTTTGAAGTTGGGAACTTAAAGGTCAAAGAATAGATAGCTATGGCGGGCTATCTATCCTCTACTATTGACTTTGAGAAATGGAAGCAGGAGGCCGAAAGGCTCTTCACTTTAAATGTAGGCAATGTTTGTCCACAAGCTACAAATATAGAAGAAGCCTTTAAAAGTATAGCCAAAATTATGAAAAAACAAATGAAGTCATTTTGGGAGATTTTTAGTCTAGAAAACTATGTTAAAAACAAACTTATTCCTAGGGGTCTAAGGATACAATTATCACCTTCCTTTCACATCCCAGATGAAAACTTTGTCCTAAGGTGGCAAGAAATTCTGACAGTGTTCACTAGACTTAATGGAACTCACATTAGAATATGAAAGAAGTCAATATGAGCAACTAACTAAATTAGTAGAAGAGGCAAAAGTACAAACTAATAAATTTACCTCAGATAAAGATTTTGAGGCTTTAGACCAAAAATTGAAATTCCATATTGATAAACTTAAAGAAGAACTCAGTGAGACAAAAAATAGAAAACTACAGAGAGACTGGTCAGACCACCAAAAAGGCAATATTTACAAAATTAATTATAAACGTAGGAATGTGAGACATATACAAGAAAATAAAGGTAAAAATACCACAGCAGAAAGTTCTTCTGCAGAATCAGAATTGTCAGATGAGGAATTAACACCAATGACTACAACTACAGCCATAACACCTATGACTGAACCATCCATTACTAGGATTTTTTTAGAGAAGGACCTGTTCCCACCAAAAAGAACTATAAAAACAAGACAACAAACCAAGACAAAACCGAACAAACAAAAATGAAAGATAATCAATTACAAATCATCAATTTGGCAGGGATTACTCTGAGACATGAACACCACAGTTTACTATCTAAAGGACTTTCCATTATCCCGACCCCAAAATATGACACCTTCAATTGGGTCAAAGACACACATCTCTTTGCCAGAAAGCTGGCGTTACATAAATATCACAAAGAGGCGAACAAAGCATGCCTTATTGATATGGGAGTGGATGAAGAGGATCTAGAAATAGTTACTCTAACGAAAACATTACTAGATGAAAATGATACTGATGTTGTACAAACAAGTAGTACTGTAAAACCTAAAAGTACCTTCATGCCCACAATCTCCAAATATCCAACTATAGATAAATTTGTAACACTGGTAACCAAAGAACTTGAAGCCCTTAATTGTAAAAGTAAAACTAAAAAGAATCTTAGTTTTAAGGAAAGAGAAGCATTGGCTGAACTAACCAATAATACTGATATAACAATTAAGAATGCCGATAAGGGCGGTAACTTGGTTATCCTGTCAAACCCCCAGTACAAGAAGATGTGTCTTGATATTTTAACTAATAAAGAAAATTATCAAATTCTATCTAAAGACCCAACAATAACATTCACAAAAGAATTAAAATCTATACTAGACAAAGGGTATGGTGAAAGAATTATTACAAAATCTGAATATCAATACATGAGTGAGTTGAAACCCAGAGTAGCAACTTTTTATAGCCTGCCAAAGGTTCATAAAGATCTACTGTCACCCCCAGGAAGGCCAATAGTGTCAGGGAATGGATGCCTGACAGAAAAAGTCAGCACCTTTGTAGACAAGAAACTAAGAGAGTATGTACACACACTGACATCATATGTCCAAGATACTAAGGAAGTCCTCAAGTGCTTGTAAAATATCTATGTAAGTGAGAATACACTACTAGCAAGCATTGACGTCGAGAGTCTATATTCAAATATATCACACTCTCTAGGTAAACAGGCTATACAATTCTTCTTAAAAATGACTAACCCTACAGGCAGTTTGGCTGATGATTTTATAATTGAACTTCTTGATTTTGTGTTGCAACACAATTACTTTCTATTTGATAACAAAGTATATCTACAGAAAAAGGGCACATGTTGTGCCCCTACGTATGCAAATTTGTTCTTGGGTTGGATAGAACATACATATATCCTAAATGAAGAAAAGAATCCATTTATGAAATATATGGATTTATTTATTCGCTACATCGATAATGTCCTTATACTATGGACAGGTTCTAAAGAGAATTTTAACGATTTCATGCTATGGCTAAATGACAATACTCATGGTATGCATTGTACCTCAATGATTGAAGAAACAAGCATTTCCTTTCTGGACTTAGAAATTCGAAAAGAGTCAGATGGATCCCTAAGCACCAAACTATTTAGGAAAAAGACAGCTACTAATAATCTTCTAAACTGGAAAAGTTACCATCCTAAAAGTCAAAGGATGGGCATTCCATTTGGCCAATACTTAAGGGCTAGGCGAAATTGCAGTTCAATAGAAGACTTTGAATTAGAAGCTCAAGAACTAAGAAAAAGGTTCAAGGAAAGGGGATACCCTAACAGATGCCTCAAACAAGCATACCAAACGAGCTAAGGCACTAGAAAGACCCCCTCTACTACAAGAAAAAAAGAGACACTGACAAAAATAATGCTAGTCAGCAAATCAGAATTATAGGCACCTTTGATCAAAAACACAGCAGCATTCAACATATTTTTCAAAAACACTGGCACGTTTTACAAGAGGACCCTGAACTATCTGAAGTAATTGCAGACAGACCTAAGATAACCAATAGGAGATCACATAATCTTAAAGATACCCTGACTAAAAGTCATTTTGTACAAAACCCACAGAAAACGTGGCTCCAGGAAAAAAAAGGGTTTTTTAAATGTGGCCACTGCCAAGCGTGTAAAAATATGTCTCCAATGAAAAAATTTGTTCATCCACAAACAGGGAAAAACTACTCTATAAATGAATTTATGAACTGTAGAACTAAGAGAGTTGTATACGTTGCCATGTGCAAGTGTCCCCTTATTTATGTAGGTGAAACCTCAAGAGAGCTAAGAACAAGAGTTGTTGAACATATAGGGGACATTAAATGGGACAGGAATGTACCAGTAGCTAAACATATGAACACAGTTCATAGCCAAGACAAATACCAGATACATTTCTTTGCCATAGAACAACTTAAACTAAAGGGCAGAAGGGGTGACATCAACAAACTTCTGCTTCAAAAAGAATGCAGATGGATACATGAATTAAAATCAGCATCACCAAAGGGTCTGAATGAGGCAATCTCATATAAGAGCTTCCTCTAGAGATAGTATCCTAAGCAAAGATCTTTGTCATAGTCTATATACCTATTGCAATAAACTATAATGAATTGGGCTCAGCTATAGATACGTATATTAAAACACCTTGACATAAGCAAACATATCTATCCCTTTATAGATAAACACAATTGAGATTTACTATTGTGTATCCTTTTATAAAGATTTCTATAGGGAATAAGTTTAAATTACTAGATACTGTCTGGTGGCATAAAAATATATATAGTTAGCTTTGCTCTATTCACATTTATCTTATAGACTTATTGATATATATTTGAATTGAAGTTTGGCAATAGAAATGAGAGCACTAACCACCTATTATAGGTATTAACGCTTAATAAACATATAAATTCTAACTACTGAGGTGTCCCTATGTTGATATGTGAAAGACTGCTGCTAATGAATCAAAGTGCAAACTTATCTACATACGAATATGTTAATAATTATTTACTTAGTAGGAGGACAGCTTCTAATTTCTGCAAAAAATTTCTTCTAATAAGTCGTGGATTAAAGACATTAAATTAATCTACATTTCCAGACATCATATTACTTAGTTGTAATACCGGATTGTAATATCCAGATCGCCATAGATATTGCGGTGGACACTTACGCAATACACAAGCCGTTACCACGGCAACCGCGGAGGATAAAAGACGGCACATGAGGCTAGGCGGGCCCTACGCCCTGACGAAGTCACGTACACTCGGAACTCACATGAATTTTCTCTAGGCTTAGGAGCATTAATATTATTTTGCTTGAACTTGCCCTTATAACTATAAGGAAATTTGAATGTAAACTGCAGACCATAGTAACAATCATAAGCGTTACATCGCTGGTATTATTCAATTACCCTTTCTGCATAAAAGCACAAGAATGCGGTTCCAACAGACACATTGATATTGCATGAATGTTGTGGTACTGACTGATAGGGAATAAGTTAGAAATCGGCTGACTGGGTTCAATCCCAGCAGTACGCAGGTAGGAGGAGACCCTTGAGCGCATAGCCTGTGTGATAAGTGTTTGGTTATAACTTGAACATTTCCCCGATTACCACAACCAGATCCACTCCATCACAACTACACTAGCTGTTAATAGAGCACATTGCCCTTATTTTTAACCTTGTTTCTTGAGTGTGATCCAATTTAAGTGAATTGTCTGTCTTTGTATATATGTTAAATAAAGTGTTACATTTTAACTGATTCTATTAAATATAATACCCTACCCTTGATTATGATACAGCAACTTATCCAGATTGGCACAAATCTTGTTGAACTCACTCCACAATACACCCCAGTTTTCACTCCACAATACTCTTACATATTTTTTAAAGTTTCAAGTGTTCCTAAAAAAAAAAAACTTCTGTTCAGGGATGCATACAATCTAGGCAGAATTGTTTTGCCCCAGTGCCTTGCTTCTTGAAAGATGACCTACAAAAGTTGGCAAATCTTGGATGGGCCCTCTACCCAACCATCTGGTCCATAATTTGCCTCTTAAAGGTTACCTTTTGTTACCTTTTATATATACAAAAAAGCAGTGGGCAGCTTCTATGCAGTAGAAGGAACAAGAGGACTTGCAATCTTTCCAGATATGGAACATCATTAAATGTGACCTCTGATCTCAGACTAGGATCATGCAATCCCCTGCACTTTCTAAAACTCAAACATTAAAAAACATCACTTTCTAGTCAGTTTAATATGGAAAACTCTACTGTTAAACTTGTTCAAGGCCATTTATCAAAACCATAAAAACGACTTCCCTCAGAGACAGTGAAATATTTGGTGTGATAATCTACAGTTAAAGCCATAACTCGCTCATTGAAACCAATACTCATACTGTCTTCTATTGTTTCGTTGTGAAGTTTTAATATAGGTCAATACAACCCAACATTAAAAAGTAATTAAACACCTCTTGCTTTTATAGAAAATTGCACCATGCCAGTGAGGTCAAAAAGCAAATTATATAGCCTGGAAATCAAACAGCTGCCTTAAAGGGACACTGAACCCAAATAATGTTTTCTTTCACGATTCAGATAGAGCATGAAATTTTAAGCAACTTTCTAATTTACTATTATCAAATTGTCTTCATTCTCTTGGTATCTTTATTTGAAATGCAAGAATGTAAGTTTAAATGCAGGCCCATTTTTGGTGAACAATCTGGGTTGTCCTTGCCGATTGGTGGATAAATTCATCCACCAGAGTACTGAAAGAAAAAAAAAAAGCTTAGATGCCTTCTTTTTCCAATAAAGATAGCAAGAAAACAAAGAAAATTTGATAATAGGAGTAAATTAGAAAGTTGCTTAAAATTGCATGCTCTATTTAATGGTGAAAGAAAAAAAAATTGGTTCAGTGTCTTAAGCAATTTGTAGTATTTTGAAAAACTGGGATACACATTTTGCTTTTTGTCCACTTTAGGGAACACCGAACAAAAAGACAAAAGCACAATGTTTACAGAAAAACAAGAGGTATTTAATGTCACTTTAACAAATAGTATCACTTTAGTATCAGAAAAAATATCCACATACTATCCTGTTTATTAAAAGAACCAGGCACAAATAAAGTTATAGTGTAATTTGCAGCTGTACCTCTCCCTTTCAAGCAATGTGCACCATCAGCTGCTACTAAACTTCTAAGCTGCTGAGAGGTTCAGTGATATTGCTTACTTCTTTATTTCCATCCCTCCCCACCAACTCCTGACCTGAAATTGGATTCTTCAAGATAAATGGGTTCAGGCTCTCTCCTATGCCTAACAAATCAATTAATATGACAGTTGAGTCTTCAGCAATTGATTTATTTTAAAGCCTCTTTTGTACATCAGAACTTTTTCAAAACAGTCATCACCCATTATTTCTGTTAAAAGAAAACACATTACTAACTTGAATATTATTACTTTTATTAATATTATTTTGTTGAGCTTTAGAGAAATTGTGGAAACTAATTGTAAAATGTTCGTTTTAAAAGGATTTAACATCCATAGCAGCTTTTAGGGGTTGTAGTTATCATCTTAAACCAGCAAGCTATTTGTTCACTCCTGCATTCTTCAATCTCAAACTCTGGTAATTAGCTTGAATATTTAATGACGGACTTGTCACTTAGCACTCCTCTATAAACATATCAGCACAGTTTCATTGCAATTGCAAAAGCACAATTAACAGTAATTGGGACAATGGATTTAATCACTGGTAATATCATAAGGGAACTTAATTTTTCAGTATAGTTTAAGAGAAAAACTTACCTGAGAGTACAAGATTTTACTTAACCTCAAATATTCTCTTTTGTGATTCAGATAGAGAATACAGTTTTTAAACAACACTGACATTTAAAAGGATACAGTGAGTATTAAGAACATTTGATATCAGTAAATTTGAAAATTTTGAAAGATTGCATGCTCTGTCTGAATCATAAAAAAATGTGTTCCATGCCCCTTTAAATGCATCACTTTCATTTTCAGCCTTCCCTTAGTTGTTCCACTTTCTAAATAAAAAAATAAAATTAAAAAAAAAAGTCTAAGAGAGCTTCAGCCAATCAGAGATCGTGATGTGTAGCCATTATTCACATTGGTAGCCCTGTGGGACGGAGACACAAAGGTGCCAAGCCCTCTGAAGCATGAGGTCATTGAGAATAGAAGCTTAGTAGACTAGGCCTCTTATTAGCTGAATCAAATGGGGCTGGCTTGCAGCTGCAAGAACAGTGTAAATAGTAAATGTTTCCCAGTAATGCAGTACCCCTGGGGAATTGGAAGTTAAGGCATCACTTTCACTTTAAAAATGTAAAGGGACAACTAAATGTAAAAGCTTTCATCCCCAGCATAATTTTACAAATACAGTTCCCATAAAGCTTTAGTAAAATGATACATTCATATGCTGTAATTAATTTCAGATCAACTCTTTTTCCACAGGATTAAGTAGCACTCATATGTTCCTGGCACGTACAAACCAACATAAAAATGTAGAAGCTGACAAACTACAGTACTACCTTTCATATTTACATTTTTTTTTTAAACAGCAGTTCCTCTGAATCAATCATGGTAATAAAAGTGGTTCTCAGTCTACTGACTAAAGAGATAGGGTTCCATGTACGAAGCAGCGAAAGCTGCTCCGGAGCCTTTGCGGGGCAGGTTCGCATATGCGAGCCTGCTTCCCGCAATGTAAGAAGCAGCGGTCATTAGACCGCTGCTTCCTACAGCCTACGCCACCTCTTAGGTGGCGAAGCAAAATCACAGAGAGCACGCTCGCTCTCGGTGATTGACAGCCCCTTCAGTCGCGTGATTGGTCGCGCGATTGAAGGGGCGGGCATTACACACTCCGATGAGTGTGTAATGGTACATACGGGCAAGCGGATCAATAGATCCGCTGCCCGTGTGTAGCGGAGGCGGGCGGACAGCTTCACGAGTTAAGAAGCTGTCCGCCCGCGCTTTAGTACATGGCGCCCATAGTCGGGATTTTCCATTTTGTTCTCCACAACACAACCTCCTCTACTGTTGCCACAAAACACCCACACAACAAACAATTTCTATATTCTTAATGGGACACTGAACCCAAATATATTAGCCTGTGATTGGCTGATGGTTGTCACATGATATAGGGGGTCAGCAAATTGGAGGGGGGGGGAAATTGTCAAAAACACCCCCCCCAAAAACCTACTTATTTGAAATTAAGTGCTGAGTAAGTGCTATTACATTGCCTTTTTTTTTATATAAAACTTGTTATTATGCAATGTACTATTTAATGGTTCTTTAAATAAAAAAAATAAAAAAATACAGTACACTACAGCACCAGTTACTCTAAAAATGGTGAATGCAGAAAGGGGATTACTGCTTATCACACCTGTAAGAAAATCTTCCAAATACTCCACAGTTCATATGAAAAGAACTATATTAATTATTCAGTACATATTGGGAATAAATATGCTTTTGGGCTCACATGTCATGGTGGTGTGATCCTGAGGCATTACAGCTTAGATCTGTACCCAATATGGACTGAATACATAATATATTGTCAAATGTTTAGGTGCTGAGGAGTATTTGGAAAAATACTTCAATCAGATGTAGAAATAGGAGTTCTATCAAAATCCTTCATCCCCCGTCACTAGAAATTGCCTTTTTACAAGCAGGGCAGGTTATCAACGTTTTAACACTAAATACGGGAATGCTGAAGGGGCAAGGGACCACTCGTTTTAAAAAGGGGGGTCTGCCCTTTCAAATAAGGGGCCATTTGTCCCTCTACTACAAAAAGGGGGTGAGATAGGGGCTGTGACATAATGTCCTCTGCAGGTTTAAGAGGCTTAATCCCATACAAAATGTTTATGTGTAGTAAAAAAACAAACAAAACTGCAGTATACTTTCATCATCTATTTTGCCCAGTCTCCCTGTTATTTAACTGCCCCCCACCAACTCCTCTGAGAATAAGAAGAACATTTGCCAAATTTCAGAAGCCTAACTCTGCTACAGTCTACACAGTGACTGCTTAACCTTTTAGTGCCGTTATGACGTTCTATTCCGTCCTAACCACGCTGGGCTTTAGCGGCATTAGGACGAAATAGAACATCCTAACCGTTTGGCTGTCCTGAAGCCAACGGTGCTTCCAGGATGCGATCGCGGTCTGGAGGGCGTACCTAGTGTCACAGGGAAGCCCCCCTGATCCGATCCCATCGACATATTAACTCTGTCATCAAAGGGTTAATCAGCGTGGGAGGTTATTTATAGCTTTCCCAAACTGATCTGAGCAGAGGAGTTAAAGGGACAGTCTATTAAAAACGTAACTTTCATGATTCAGATAGAGCATGCAATTTTAAACAACTTTACAATTTGCTTCCATTATCAAAATGTTCAGTCTTTTTATAAGCACACTATTTGAAGCATTTGCTCC
Source organism: Bombina bombina (assembly GCF_027579735.1). Lineage (NCBI taxonomy): Eukaryota > Metazoa > Chordata > Amphibia > Anura > Bombinatoridae > Bombina > Bombina bombina. The sequence goes on from NC_069503.1 coordinate 957,021,341, forward strand.
TACTGAGCATGTGCAAGAGTTAAATTTATTTATATATATATATATATATATATATATATATATATATATATATATATATATATATACACACACACATATATATACACACACACACATATATATATATATATATATACACACACATACATACATACATACATACAAACATATATATATATACATACATATATATATTAGAGCTGCAACAACTAATCGGCATAATCGATAATAATCGATTATGAAAATAGTTGTCAACGAATCTCATAATTGATTAGTTGGTTTGCAATTAGTTTGTCTGTGCACAGCACCAGCTGCTTTACTCCAATGAGCTCCTGCACATGGTATTGTGTTTTATGGTTATGCCCTTAGCCTACAGACATTTACTTTTCACCTTTTTAGGACACTTAGGGCTAGATTTATGAAGCCCCTACGGTAGGGTGACCAGACATCCCCAATTTCCGGGGACAGTCCCCGGATTGAGGAGATTGTCCCCGGACAAATTATGTCCCCGGAAATGTCCCCGGGAAACCGGCGAATGGACTAGTGAGTGATATTTACTTTCACCATATTTACTTTCACCAATCACAACCATCTACTTTACCTGATGTTCAGCCCCATCAGCTAATCAAATTTAGGCAGGGAGCGGAGGTACAGTCTGTCCATCTTCTGCCTTCTCCCACTTGCTATACTAGGCTAGTTGGCTGTTAACCACCCGCCCCAGGACTGGACGGGAAGGTTGGGCTGCAGTGGAAGACTAGTTTTGTGGATGTGTGGTCTCAATTTCCCTCTATGTTTTGTGGTAGGAGAGCGTTTTTTATGCTAGGTTTTTTATGCTAGGAACACCGGTAATTTCCATCACCTCAAAGTTTGTGTTTTGATAAAGCCCTGTTTGTGTGATGCCCGCTATGGGTGCATTAATAATAACATGTTGATTTCTCCCATGTTTAGGTGTGTTAATTACTGCATGACCAATGCCCTGCACAGTTAGTTTGCTGGCTACACGTTTATAGTATGGGTCAGAAGGGCTATTTGTTTGTTTCATAAATAATATCCCATTAAAAATATAATTTTAAATGAGTGCCCCCTGTATGTATGGCCGTATTGTTGATCTCACTCACTAATAGCAGACAGAAGGCAGTGCCGGCGGCTGACTGCAGAGGGGCAACAACGCAGCTAGGGCAAATAGCACCTAGTGTTTCTTTCTGAGATAGTGTCAATCGTCTAATAGAAGACACCTGCTTTTGCTTACAGTACAACAAAGCCACTTGACTGCTCCCACCTGAGGCCCTTGGTTGTACAGTATTTATGTTTTTTCAGGGGATTCTGCAGTCATGCTCGGTTCTTTATGTTTATTGTGATGTTTGTTTTTGTGTGAGCTGAATCTATATTTAATATTTATATACAAAGCAGGTATATTTTCTCCCCATTTTACCCTTGCTGCTAAAGCTGGCACCTCTGTGCTGATTCTCGTCTTTCCCCCTCTGTCTCTCTCCCTCTCCCCATTTCTATGTGAGAAATAACGTATATATCATACAATCACCCAATAAACACATACCAAATACACTGCATATACAATTTGTGGAAAATATGCAAATACAATAGTTTTTTACCATTTGCCAATAATACAAAAAAAATGTCCCCTGATTTCATTTTAAAAATCTGGTCACCTTACCCTACGGCAGCCAGTTCTCACTAGAACTTGCTCGCCGTGATTTATCAAGCAGCGGTCACAAGACCGCTGCTTCCCTAAGCTGTTCGCCACCTCTAAACTGACGAAATTCAATCTCCTCGGTCGAGTCCGACCGAGGAGATTGACAGCTCCTGCCCGCGCGTGATTGGCTGTGCACGGGCAGGGGGCGGGATTGCACGCAAGCGCAAAATTGCGCTCGTGTGCAATGCCAAATACCTGCGGGTAATTTCGCCCCGCCACAGGCGAGCTGAGGCGTACAGGGTCGCGTATACGCGCCCCTGTACGCCTCAGCTATAATAAATCTAGCCCTAAGTTTCTTTTTAAGTTTACAACTACTCCTGGCTTATGTGCAACCCATAAATAAAATAGGAGTCATAATTTGGATTGTTTATATAAAATCAGGTGATTTGGGACTATGCTTTGCATGATATAGTGCCGAGTTTGTTATTTACACCTAGCCCTAGATTGATGGCATTTGTTAAATGAATTGATGTCACTATTACCTGTTTGCACAATTTTTAGCGGATCGCTTGCTATTGTTGATATTTATACTCTATAGATAAATGTGTAAGGCTGTGTCCTTTTACTGATATATAGTCTTTAGCCCTTTTGCCTTTTTTATTGTTCTTCCTATTTTTAATTAATTGGAATATGTACCAAATTCAACCGCTGTAAGTATATATCTGTTATTTTTAGAGCGGACTAGATATTTTTCCCCCTAACCTTATAGATGGTTATTTACCACTGCATATAGATATTCAATATATTTTTATGTTAAAATGAAGTCCAGGCTTACTTTGTTGAGAGTTCCCTTGCATTGGTGGAGAACTAACAAAGATAAATAGCCCACCTTGGTGAAATTGGCATAACCCTATGTATGCTTCTCAACACCATCTGAGTGCCTCTTCTCTGCTGCAGGCAAAAAGAGAGCCAGCCTCAGATATAGATTATATATATATATATATATATATATATATATATATATATATATATATATATATATATATATATATATATATATACACACACACACACATACATTTTGTGAGTGGCTGATGGCTGTCACATGAGTCAGGGGGGGGGGGTGGAAAATTGAACTGACATTTTTCAGAAAAAAAATTATGTAATTCTATTGTGTTTAATGGACCTTTAACATCTATAATATGAAATGCAAAAAATAAAAAATCTATTAAACCACTTTTTGCAATAGAAAGTACCAATAATCATGTAAAAACTTAAATTATGCTTACCTGATAAATTTTCTTTTCTTCTGATGGAAAGAGTTGACAGCTGCATTCATTACTTTTGGGAATTAAGAACCTGGCCACTAGGAGGAGGCAAAGACACCCCAGCCAAAGGCTTAAGTACTCCTCGCAGTTACCTCATCCCCCAGTCATTCTGCCGAGGAACAAGGAACAATAGAAGAAACATCAGGGTGAAAGGTGCCAGAAGAATAAATAACGACACCCCACATAAAAAAATATGGATGGGGAGCTGTGGACTCTTTCCATCAGAAGAAAATTTTCAAGTAAGCATAATTTAAGTTTTTCTTCTTAAATGGAAAGAGCCCACAGCTGCATTCATTACTTTTGGGAAAATACCCAAGCCACAGAGGACACTGAATGCCAAGACGGGAGGGAACAATAGGCACCCATTCTGAGGGCACCAAGCCTGAACCACTACTCAACAAAAACACTGCTTCATTCAAAGCCGAGAAAAAATAAAAAAAACTTTGAAAAGGAAAAGCCCCAAGGACACTGATCCGCAGATAGTCCAGAAGCCTAGCTAGAGACCGCAAAATCGGACTTAACTGGCCAACAGTCCTCCAGGAGACACCGTCGCCCAACAGTCGGTTCCTCACCACTCAGCCTTCACTAACGAAGGGAACACCAGCCTAAACTCCCAAAGGGATAGGGCAAGGATGAACCGAAGGGAAACCGAAAGGTCACCACAAAATTCTTAGAAGAAAAACCCCCAATAGCGAGCCCAGCTCACAAAGACCTAAATGGGTCCTGACAAACATAGGGAGGCTATGCCCAGACCAAGCAGAAACCAGAGGTTTAGGACCGGCCATCGGAGCAGAGAAACCTCTCTCTCAACATTGTGCAAAGCACCGAAAGACAACTGAAGACGGGGCCTAGGGAGCTAGCCACTATGCTAACATAGATCCTGAAGATGACAACGCATCTCAGAACCTACTCCCAGCCGGGCCAGCCCAAGCGTCGGCAGGTCCGAAAAAGGGGAACAGAAGAAGCCCAACACCAGCTCAAAACTGCCACAGCCATCCCAACAGAGCACGGGTGCCAACCCAACTCCTTAGGAACAGATGACAAGGCCGTAGGCCCAAAAGGAATCTAGCAAGGCCCAACATAGTCTTGACACTGAGCCAGCAAGACTCCAGATGGAACATAACCCAGAGAGAATACCTCTCTCTGAAGGTTAACTCTCAGTTCCAACCTCCTGAATCCAGGAGAAGCCCTAAGAAAGGGACCACACTACTATAAGGAGGAGAATAAGCCCCCATCCTAAGAAAAGGAATGGGGCCAGAAAATCAAAGCACCTGCCCACAAGACACGAAGCCACAGGCTAAAGGAGAGATCAAATCTCCAATGCAAAACAAACTTGGAAGGAATCCCCCTAAAAAAGTAGCTTGTTAACACACATCCAATGTGCCATAGTTGCAGCAGTGACACTGCAAACCCATTCGTTTGCAGAGCAGTGAATCCAGAAGGTTACACCAGCAAGCCGACCAAGAGAAACCGACCATAAAGTCTTAAGCACAATGAGCATAGGCACTCAGAAAACCTGGCCAACCATAACCAAGTCAATTAGTCAGAGTAAAGGTCAAAGCTCAAGTTCCCTGGAACTGGGGGACCCCGGAACAGCCCCAGAGCCTAAAAGTCCGGTAACAACCCGCTACGGGATCCACAAGGGAAAAAGCTGGGTGAAACCTCAGCAACCGGAAGCACCAGGGTGAAGATAGGTCCAGCAAATTGTTTAAACAAACAATAACCGAGAACTGAACACCCCGTCTGATATAAAAACCAGAGCCACAGGGAGATATCAATGCAATATCCAAATCAACCCAGAGAACGAAAATAACTCACAAGTCCCTACCCAAGGAAGAGACCACCCCTTGCAGAAGTCCAATATTCCAAAGGAGCTAAGGCGTTAAGTCGTACAACAACCTAGAGCCCATAGACGCTTAAACAGCCACAGGACCACAAACAAAAAGGGATACCTTGAGGCCAAAAACACTCTAGCAAAGGCTGGTCTCCGACTCTCCACATCACCTCCATACCATCAAAAGGGAAAGCCAGGTCCCTAAAAGGAGACCTAACCCACACACAGAAAACAGAGAGACCAAAAAGGTCTCATGAAACAGGTTGATATTACACAGTCAATGTGCAAATAGCTGCAGCTGGTTACAGTTTGCAAACCTTCCACAGCTAGGCAGCTAAGCTTCCTATCAGGCTACTAGCTGCTGAAGGACCAAGTCCCAAAAAAGGACAATCCCAGAGCCTAAGAATGCCAAACCACCCATAAGCCCTCCAACCATCCACAGCATGGGAGAGGAAAACTCTAGAGAGAGTGACGCAGTGGAACTCCACTGACTCAGTCAACCAGATTGAGGGCTAATAAGAACTGAAACAATCCTTCCTGCCTCACGGACCCACAGGTCCTCTAGAATGCTTAGCTGAACTTGTGGAAACCAAAACCAAGAACACAAATGATAACATGAGCACTCTGCACCTCAACTGGACCAGCCAAGCAGAAACGGCGACACATGTCTGAACATCTACGAGACAGAAAAACCCACTAGGACCAGCCTGCTGGCAGGGTCCTAACTATCAAGTTTCATAAATTCTCCCTCAGAGGGGAGTAAGGAAAAACAGACAAACATACGACTAACATGTCCCTTAACAAACTTCCGCAGAAGTAACAGTGAGTATCTATCCCAGAAGTTCCCGAAGGAAACATATAGGAAAAAACAAAACAAAAACAAAAAAAAACATCCTAATCGGATAAAAGAAAATATAAGGAAACCCGTAGGTTAACGCCCAAGAAGAAACAGGCCTACCCGCAGGACCAGCCAAACGGAACCCTGATCTTCCAACAAAACTGGGAAGGATCTCAATAACAGACAGACAATAAGGAGATTACTTCATCCCCTCATATCTAATGAGGTGAGCTATTCGAAGTAGAAGACTGTAGATTCTCGTATCCGTTAAGGATAGGGTCATCTAATAACTGAAAAAAAACACGTCTGAGTAATACGTGAAGGCGGGCTATTCTGTAGCGAAAGGCACAACACTTAGAGACAGCTACACCCGCAGGGAACTGTACAGACCCTCCCAAGGCAGGGAGACCCGGGACAATAGGGCACGAGCACAATCGCAAATAAACATCTGGACTCTGCAGACCAATAATCGCCAAAACTATGTGAAAGCGAAAACATGCTGTAACCTCTGAGGTGAACAAGCCGCCCTGCAAGTAGAGATCAGCATAATCTGGGTTATCCGCATGTGTAGTTGGAGGGAGCAGTAGGGAACTCGCCTCTCGGAGGACAGGGCCCCCAGAGGTGGATGGCTCAGCGCACCCTTGATTTCCCAAGCCCGGGGAACAAGGCGCTCTAATACGGCATACCAAACATAACTGATTGACATGCGTCAACGAAGCCAAACCAGATTCTTCACAGGATGAAGAATCTGAACAGTCTCAGCATCAGAATCCTCCATAACTGGATAGAAAATATGCAAATATGGACTATAAGAAAAACAAAAACTAAACTGCACCTGACACCCACAATGGCTGGGGCACTCACCACCTCCTATGAACCAGACCCCTGCGGACCACAATTTCTCCGTCGCCACACGGTCAGGAATGCGGAAATGGAATACCAGAACGTAATCACACCCAGTCACAAGGTGAACTGTACAGTCCAAAAACGTGCGCCCAACCATAAGGTCGCGTCACTTCCAAAGGCCTTTATGTTCCAAGCCATGAGCCCAGTTAACACTACACATAAGCAGATTGAATCACATAACAAACATGATTAAAAAAAAAACCTGTTCAATAATCCCCCTCAGGAGATATTAACCCTTGATTCCAAGATACAAAAGGAGTACCACTGAGACCCTATAGTCTAGTAAATCCCGCAAGGCAGGCACCTCACCGGAAACATTTGTATGACAGTACATTCATGAAGAAATAAAATGAAACGATCTTACCAGA